>NC_041383.1:593288057-593320929 GCF_002162155.2 Triticum dicoccoides
GAACCTTCTTTTCCTTTGTTGAAAAGAAGAAAGAAGAGAAAATAATGATGTGGAGCCCTTCGGGTCGTTATTGCTTACCGGATGTAGGTGCTGCACAAAGTGTCAGATAACGCATGCAAGAAAGAAACTAATGCATGAAATGGACAAGTTGTGCGGAGCACAAGGGGTTCTATTTATGCACGGGATCTGCGCCCGGCTTTGTACAAAGGATTACATGCAACAGCGGCAAGACTTGTACAAAAGGTGGTTGCCGGAACGGGTTCCGGCAACCGCGCCCTACGGGAAAAACTTACGAAGATGTTCTATGTTCCAGGAGTTGCTCACCGGAATGCCATCTTCGGTCTCAAGGCGGACAGCGCCGGGCCTTGTGACTCATTTCACCCGATAAGGGCCTTCCCACTTCGGCGTCAACTTGTTGGAATTCTTGGCGGACTGAACGCGCCGAAGAACAAGGTCGCCTTCCTTGAAGCTTCTGGCTTTAACTTTGCGGCTATGGTAGCGGCGCAAAGCTTGCTAGTATCGAGCAGCTCGTACAGCAGCCTGAAGACGATCTTCCTCAAGGAGCAGCGCGTCGTCTTGTCGCAGCTGTTCTTGCTCAAGCTCATCATAAGCGAGCACTCGAGGCGATCCGTATACGAGTTCCGTGGGGAGAACTGCCTCTGCTCTATAGACTAGAGCGAAAGGCGTCTGGCCAGTGGCTCGATTTGGCATCGTTCTGATCGACCAAAGAACCACTGGCAGCTCCTCGATCCAGTTTCTTCCGCACTTGCGCAGCCTGTCGAAAGTTCTGGTCTTGAGCCCGCGCAGCACTTCAGCATTTGCCCTCTCTGCTTGACCGTTGCTTCTCGGATGAGCAACAGAAGCGAAGCAGACCTTGGCGCCAAGGTCTTGGACGTACTGCATGAAGGTGCGGCTCGTGAATTGCGTGTCGTTGTCGGTGATGATCCTGTTAGGGATCCCGAAACGGCAAACAATTGACCTGAAGAACTTGACTGTTGACTGTGCTGTCACCTTCCTCACTGGCTGCACTTCCGGCCACTTTGTGAACTTGTCGATTGCGACGTACAAGTACTCAAAGCCCCCTACAGCTCGGGGGAAAGGGCCGAGGATATCGAGCCCCCAGACCGAAAATGGCCAGAATAAAGGGATTGTCTGGAGAGCTTGAGCTGGCTGGTGTATCTGTTTGGAGTGGAACTGGCACGCTTCACACTGGGTTACTTGTGCAGTTGCATCCTGGAGGGCTGTCGGCCAAAAGAAACCTTGCCGGAAAGCTTTGCCGGCAAGTGCTCTTGCGCCAATGTGGTGGCCACATATGCCTCCATGTATCTCTGCCAACAGCTTTTGTCCATCTTCCCGGCAAATACACTTCAATTTCACACCGTTGAGTCTTCTTCTGTACAGTATGCTATCGACAAACTGGTACATACTTGACTGCCAGGCTACTTTTTCCGCTTCTTCTTGCTCTTCGGGAAGTTCTCCTGTCTGAAGGAAATGGACAATCTGTTGTGCCCATGCTGGATCTTGTGGCTCGACAACAAGGACTAAAGGCACATTTGCTGCTGCGGGAACATCCGCTTCTACGGCAAGGACTTGCGGCCCTGCCGGAGCTTGACGTTCCCCGGCAAGCTTGCCGGAGCAAAACTTGTCGGGAGCATCTGCTTCAACGGAACAAACCATAAGGCTTGCCGGAGCAGACTGCCCCTCAGCATCCTTGGTGTTGATCTTGGGGACTTTCTTGGCGGCGGCTTCGGGGAGCTCTGCCGGAAAGTAGTCACCAGAAACCAACTTCCTCTTCTTTCTTTGTCCAGTTGATGGTGTTACGGATGGTTGCGTCAACTTGAGCACAAAGATCCCTGGTTCCACAGGTAACTTTAGTGCGGCGCACTTTGACAGGCCATCAGCAATGTCATTCTGAGCTCTTGGGATATGCTCCATCTGTAGGCTGTCAAAGTGCTCTTCTAGCTTCCTCACTTCATCAACATATGCTTCCATCAATGGACTCTGGTAGTTCTTGTTCACTTGGCGGACGACAAGCTGTGAGTCACCCCTGACAATGAGCTTCTTGATCCCAAGGTCTGCTGCGATTCTGAAACCGGCAAGCAATCCTTCATACTCTGCAGTATTGTTGGTTGCTTGCTCCTTGGGAAAGTGCATCTGGACTACATACTTGAGGTGCTCTCCGGTGGGCGCGACAAGCAGCACGCCCGCACCGGCGCCTTGCAGCGAGAAAGCACCATCGAAGTACATCAGCCACTCTCTGCTTGCCTCTTTGACGGGGATGCTCGTCTCTGGAATTTCTTCATCTGGGGTTGGCGTCCATTCTGCTATGAACTCTGCCAATGCTCTGCTTTGGATAGTTGAAGTGCTCTCAAACTTGAGGCCAAAGCTTGACAGTTCCAGCGCCCACTCGACAATCCTGCCTGTTGCCTCTGGATTTTGCAGTATCCTCTTCAGCGGAAAGCGAGTGACGACTGTGATCTCATGTGCTTGGAAGTAATGGCGCAGCTTTCTCGAGGCCATGAGGAGGCCGAAAAGCAACTTCTGCACACCAGAGTACCTTGATCTAGCCCCCTGTATAAGGGAACTGACAAAGTAAACTGGACGCTGCACCATTCTCTTCTGCATCTTATCATGCTCCTGCGCAGATCCATCTTTGTCGGGACCAGAGCTTGTCGGCGAAGCCCCCTGCTTGTCGCTGGATGCATCTGCCGTGGTTGCTGGCTCATCATCTGCCTCCCTCTCCGCCACTAACGCAGCACTAACCACTTGATTGGTTGCCGCTATATACAGCAGCAACTTCTCTTGCGGCTTAGGTGCGACAAGTGTTGGAGTGGAGGACAGGTATCTCTTCAAGTCCTGCAGCGCAGCCTCCGCCTCCGGAGTCCATTTCATTGGACCTGCCTTTTTCAAAATTTTGAAAAATGGCAGGGCGCGCTCAGCAGATCTAGATATAAACCTGCTGAGAGCAGCCACGCAACCGGCAAGCCTTCATACATCCTTGACGCGCTTTGGTGCTTCGATCTGCTCAATGGCCTTGATCTTGTCGGGATTGGCTTCAATTCCCCGCTGAGACACGAAGAACCCGAGAAGCTTGCCGGAAGGGACTCCAAACACGCACTTGTCGGGGTTAAGCTTGAGGTTGATCTTGCGCAGATTTGCAAATGTCTCGTCTAAATCTTGAATCAGGGTCGCCCTATTCTTGCTTTTGACCACTACGTCATCCATGTAGGCTTCCACATTTCTGTGCATCTGCGGCTCAAAAGCGTGGTGGACTACCCTTGCGAATGTTGAACCAGCATTCTTCAAACCGAAAGGCATCCGTACGAAGCAGTACGTGCCACACGGGGTGATAAATGCGGTTTTCTCTTCATCCTCTTCTGCCATGAAGATCTGATGGTATCCTGAGTATGCATCAAGAAATGAAAGCAAATCACATCCGGCTGTGGAGTCAACAATCTGGTCAATGTGCGGCAAGGGAAATGGGTCTTTGGGACAAGCTTTATTAACATCAGTGAAGTCAATACAAAGCCTCCATTTCCCGTTAGCCTTGCGCACGACAACAGGATTGGCCAACCACGTGGGATGGAGCACTCCTCTGACAAGGCCTGCTGCTTCCAACTTCTTGATTTCTTCTGCGATGAATTCTTGGCGCTCCACTGCCTGTTTCTTGACTTTCTGCTTGACGGGCCGCGCATGAGGACAGACGGCAAGGTGGTCCTCAATTACTTTCCTGGGAACACCGGGGATATCAGACGGTTGCCACAAAAACACATCGACATTCGCCCGTAGGAAAGCAACGAGCGCGCTTTCCTATTTGGGGTCAAGAGTGGCGCTGATGGTGAAGGTACCACCAGCGCCGTCCTCCTTGGCGAACACTTTCTTGGTCTCAGGTGGAGCTGTCATTGCCTTCTTACACTTGCCGGTGGAGCTCGATGGTGCGTCCTCGACGGTAGCGCAGCATTCCGAAGAGGTGCGCTTGCCGGAGTGGGCATCAGAACTCTTGCCGGACTTGGTCTTCTTCTTCCCCCCGGGAGCTTCAGCGGCAAGTGTCTTGTGTTCTACTGCGGCTGCTGTTTCCAGGTAGATCTTGTCGGCACAGATAAGAGCATCCTTCTTGTCGCCAGGGACAGAGATGACACTTATCGGGCCTGGTATTTTCAGCACGTTGTACGCATAGTGAGAGGCTGCCATGAACTAGGCGACTGCCGGACGGCCAAGGATTCCATTGTAAGGTAATGGAAAGTCAGCAACATCAAATGTGACCCTCTCAGTCCTGAAGTTCAGCTCGCTGCCAAATGTTACCGGCAACGTGATCTTTCCCTTCGGCTTGCTTCTTCCCGGGTTGATTCCTTGAAATGTACCGGTCTCTTCGAGCTCGTTGTCAGGGATCTGGAGTTTCTGGAGCACCGCGGAGGATATCAGGTTCAAGCCGGCCCCGCCGTCAACTAGCATCTTAGTGACCTTGAGGTTGCGGATTGTTGGTGAAACCAACATCGGCAAGCACCCGACCGCAGTTATGCGATCAGGGTGGTCCTCAATATCAAAGATGATAGGCGTGCTGGACCATTTCAGAGGTTTGCGTGACTCGACGGGTGGTTCTGCTGCATTAACTTCCCGCACCCACTGCTTGAGCTGGCGGTGCGAGGTGTGGAGAGAAGCACCACCGTCAACGCACAGGACCTTTGTGGCTTTCTGGAACTCCTGCTCATCAGTCTCCCCATCATCCATGTCTTCATCGTCGTCGTCATCTTCATCCTTGTCGCGGCCGCGAGGAGGTCTGTCTCCTTGCCGCTGCTTGGCCTTGCCGCAGCGTCCTCCTCGGCCGGGATGTTTCTTGCCGGATCCCCCAGCACCTTCCTGGGCCTTCTCCTTGTCGCACCGCTCGTATTCAGCTTTTGTTGCTCAACAAGCTGCTCGACTTTCTTACAGTTCTGGAGGTCATGGCCCTTGGTGCGGTGGATCTTGCAATACTGCTTGTTGGTGTCGTCCTGCTTGTCGGCGACCGCCACCTCCGCGGCAACCTCCTTGCCGGAGTCACCAGCTTTGGCTTCCTTGGCGCCACCACCGTTCCCGGACTGCTCAACAACTAGCACCTCTTTGCCTTTTCTCCTTCTGTTGTTCCGTCGTCGGTTTTTCCTTGCCGGGGCAGCATCTTCACTGTCAGATCCTCCCGCTCCTACATTCTCTCCGGGGAGTCTCCTCCCTTCCTCAGCACGTGCACACTTGTCGGCCAATGCATATAACTCACTGACGTCCCTGATCTTGCACATCGCCATTTCCTCCCGCATCCTGCGGTTTCGCACGTTCTAATGGAACGCGCTGATCACCGCGGCAGGGTGGACGTCTGGGATGTTGTGCTGCACACTGCTGAATCTCTGAATGTACTTGCGCAGGGGCTCTCCTTCCTTCTGGGCGAGCAGATGAAGATCACTCTCCTGGACATGAGGCTTGTGTCCGCCTGTGAAGGCGCCGACAAACTGATGGCACAGATCAGCCCAAGAGGATATGGAGTTGTCTGGCAAGTGCATGAGCCAGGATCTGACGTTGGGCTTGAGCACCAGCGGGAAGTAGTTGGCAAGGATCTTGTCATCCCGTCCCCCAGCAGCCTGCACCGCAATGGTGTAAATGCTGAGGAACTCCGACGGATGTGTCTTGCCGTCGTACTTCTCTGGTACGTCTGGCTTGAAGTTCTTCGTGCTGGGCCACTGGACTTGCCACAGCTCACGAGTGAACGCAGGGCAACCTACCACATACGGCAGATCGCCTGGTTCCACTGGCGCATACATGTCAACAGAGGGCCCAGCGCGCTTGTCGGATTGACGTCGCGCTTCTCTTTGGCGCTCGATGCGAGTTCGAGCGTCTTCTTGTTGCCGATCATGAAGAACTTGGCGCCGATCGCGACGACCTCGTGGATCCGACGATGCAGTGGAGTCGCTGTCGAGGTGGATCCGGCGAGTCGGCGATCTTGGCCTTCGGGGTGGTGATTGCATGGTAGTTGCACCTCCACCCGTTTCGTCGCCATCGGCTCGCGCCCGGCAACCCTGCCGCGGCGGCGACGCGCTCGGCCGCCATGAAGTGTCGCCGTTGGCGTAGCCGATGAGACTCTGAATGGTGGCCCTCCATTCGTCGATCTTGTCCGACGTCGGAGGGTAATCTAGGAGTAGTTGAGCTCGCGCCAAAGCTTCTGTTGGAGTGGTGGGTGGCAGTGGCGGACGGCGCGAGGAGCGGGACGTGCTCGGACTTCTAACTATGTTAGAAGGAGCAGTATCCCGTCCAGGCGACCGTGCCCCGCTCGTGCCAGCACGGTGGCGTGCATGCTGGTCTTGAGCGCCCCGAGATCCACCAGCTTGGTCTTGGCCTATCATGCGTATGGCACTGCAAGTGCCATGACACTGTTGGTCTTGCACCTCCTGGGAGTGGCGCGGAACATGTACAGTCGCCGAGGTTTGTGCAGCCTTGTCCATGGACCTGGCAGCATCATAAGCTTCCTCGTCGACGTCTATTCTTCCGCTGGCGTCCATTCCACCACCCGTTTGCTCCAACGGTGGCGGAAGTGACATGGACGGAGCGGCTGCTGCCGAAGTCTTCTTCTTCGGTGGCATGTTGATGAAGGGGATGAAGATCTAGCTCGTGTGAACACCGGATCAGGTTCACACAATGTCGACGCCCCCTACCTGGCGCGCCAAAGATGTCGGGGAAACTGATCCACAAACACGTATGGGGCCGGCGGACCGGGCCCCTTTCGGTTCGGCGGGGGGCGGAGATCGCACGAAGAGCAGATCGAGGCAAAGCACACGAGCTTCGGAGCTCTCCGGAGAGATAACACTCCTACTGCTGCTTGTCTGGTTCTATTATGTTCTTGCTCTAGAGAGAGAGCGTAGTGTTTTTCTGGGTTACGAATGAGTCGAACCGAACCTCAGACCGAACCCCCTCTACGTTGCGCATGGGCCTCCTTTTATACGCTAAAGGGGTCATCGACAGGTGGCAACGCAGAGAAGGGTACAAATGTAAAAAGTGGGGTGGTTGGTACAGTTACTTGTATAGTGCACCCTACCTAACCCTGACGGCAGGGGACAAGGGCATTAAATGCCCATCTGGGTCGCCCAAACAGTGCAGAAAAGGGCCGTTAGGGGCGCCACCATTCGCCACGATGGCGATCTTGTCAGCTTCGCATGCCACTGTGCACCGCTGGCTGCACAGCCTCCCGCCACGCGCGCCTGGAGAGGCCCCCAGAGCGACACGTTGGTGGATGCGCTGGAGCGTGGGCACAGAGTGGCCGCCTGCCGCGGCAAGCGCCTTGCCGCTGTTGTTATCTTGTCGGGTCCGGAAGCTTGTCGCTCACCGGGCCTCGAGGTACCTTGATTGGTCTTCCTGGCAAGCTCCTCTTGCCGGGGCCTTGTTGCCTTGCCGGAGTGCGTGGCGCGTCGCGGCAAGTTCCTTGGAGTGCCTTGGTTGGCCTCGCCGGCAAGCTCCTCTTGCCGGGGCCTTGTCTCCTGAGCTTAAATACTTTGTTCTTGAATGGCCCCAAGGGAACCATGGAGGATCTTGGCGTTCTCCCGGCAAGCCTTGCCGCGGGGTGCTGCAACTGCCTGTGCACAAGTTCGGGGTACTAGGGTACCCCTATTCTAGTACACCGACACTAGGTAAGGACACCGCAAGATTGAACCCAAAGCTAAGCACTTCTCCCATGGCAAGAAAGATCAATCTAGTAGGCCAAACCAAACTGATAATTCAAAGAGACTTGCAAAGATAACTCAATCATACATAAAAGAATTCAGAGGAGATTCAAATATTTCTCATAGATAAACTTGATCATAAACCCACAATTCATCGGATCTCGACAAACACACCGCAAAATGAGTTTACATCAAAGAGATCTCCACAAGAGAGGGGGAGAACATTGTATTGAGATCCAAAAAGTGAGAAGAAGCCATCTAGCTAGTAACTATGGACCCGAAGGTCTGTGGTAAACTACTCACAACTCATCAGAGGGGCTATGGTGTTGATGTAGAAGCCCTCCATGGTCGATTCCCCCTCCGGCGGAGCGTCGACGAAGGCTCCAAGATGGGATCTCACGGATACAGAAGGTTACGGTGGTGGAAATTGTGTTTCGTTGGCTCCCTGGATGTTTTCGGGGTACGTAGGCTTATATAGGAGGAAGATGTACGTCGGTGGCCGTCCGAGGGGCCAACAAGACAGGGGGCGCGCCTAGAGGGGGTGGGCGCGCCCTCCTATCTCGTGGCCGCCTCGGCTGCTTCTTGGCTTGCACTCCAAGTCCTATGGATCACGTTCGTTCCAAAAATCACGCTCCCGAAGGTTTCTTCCGTTTGGACTCCGTTTTATATTCCTTTTCTTCGAAATACTGAAATAGGCAAAAAAACAGCAATACAGGCTGGGCCTCTGGTTAGTAGGTTAGTCCCAAAAATGATATAAATGTGTAAAATAAAGCCCATAAACATCCAAAAGGAGTAATATAATAGCATGGAACAATCAAAAATTATAGATACGTTGGAGACGTATCAAGCATCCCCAAGCTTAATTCCTGCTCGTCCTCGAGTAGGTAAATGATGAAAACAGAATTTTTGATGTGGAATGCTACCTAGCATAATTCTCAATGTAATTTTCTTTATTGTGGCATGAATGTTCAGATCCAAATGATTCAAGATAAAAGCTTATAAAACATAAAAATAATAATGCTTCAAAGCATACTAACAAATAATCATGTCCTATCAAAATAGCATAGCCAAAGAAAGCTTATCCTACAAAATCATATAGTTAGGCAATGCTTCATTTCCATTACACAAAATACTCCCATCATGCACAACCCCGATGACGAGCCGAGCGATTGTTTCATACTTTTTAACGCGCTTCAACTTTTTTTCAACTCTTACGCAATACATGAGCGTAAGCCATGGACATAGCACTGAGGTGGTAAAAGATGGTGGTTGTGAGGACAAAAAGAGGGAGAAGATAGTCTCATATCAACTTGGAGTATCAACGGGCTACGGAGATGCCATCAATAGATATCAATGTGAGTGAGTAGGAATTGCCATGCAACGGATGCACTAGAGCTATAAATATATGAAAGTTCAACAAAAAGAACTAAGTGGGTGTGCATCCAACTCGCTTGCTCACGAAGACCTAGGGCATTTTGAGGAAGCCCATCATTGGAATATACAAGCCAAGTTCTATAATGAAAAATTCCCACTTAGTATATGAAAGTGACGACATAGGAGACTCTCTATCATGAAGATCATGGTGCTACTTTGAAGCACAAGTGTGGAAAAAGAGATAGTAGCATTGTCCCTTCTCTCATTTTCTATCATTTTTTTCTTTTTTCTTTTTTTTTTTGCTTTTTTTCTTTTTTTTCTTTGGCCTTTCCTTTTTTCTTTTTGACCTTTCTCTTTCTTTTTCTTCTCTTTTTTTTTCTTTTTGTAAAGTCCGAAGTCTCATCCCGACTTGTGGGGGAATCATAGTCTTCATCATCCTTTCCTCAGTGAGACAATGCTCTAATAATGAAGATCATCACACTTTTATGGATTTACATCTCAAGAATTACAACTCAAAACTAGAACAAGATATGACTCTATATGAATGCCTCCGGCGGTGTACCGGGATATGCAATGAATCAAGAGAGACATGTATGAAAATTATGAAGGTGGCCTTGCCACAAATACGATGTCAACTACATGATCATGCAAAGAGCAATATGACAATGATGGAACGTGTCATAATAAACGGAACGGTGGAAAGTTGCATGGCAATATATCTCGGAATGGCTATGGAAATGCCATAATAGGTAGGTATGGTGGCTGTTTTGAGGAAGGTAAATAATGGGTTCATGATACCGGCAAAAGTTGCGCGGTATAATAGAGGCTAGCAAAGTGGAAGGATGAGTGTTAGTATATCCATGGACTCACATTAGTCATAAAGAACTCATATACTTATTGCAGAAGTCTACTTAGCCCTTGAAGAAAAGTACTACTACACATGCCCCTAGAGGGATAGACTGGTAGGAAAAGACCATCGCTCGTCCCCGACTGCCACTCATAAGGAAGACAATCAAAAGATCACCTCATGCAATAAATTTGTCACACAACTTTTACCATACGTGCATGCTACGGGACTTGCCAACTTCAACAAAAGTATTTCTCAATTTCATAATTATCCACTAGCATGACCCTAACATTACTACCTTTATATCTCAAAACAATTATCAAGCAACAAATTGATCATAGCATCCAATTCACTTCCTATGATAGTTTTTATTATACCCAACTTGGATGCTCATCATTCTAGGACCAAATTTGTAACCATAGAAAATACCATGCTGTTCTAAAAGACTCTCAAAATAATATAAGTGAAGCATGAGAGACTAGCAATTTCTTCAAAATTAATCCACCACCGTGCTCTATAAGATATAAGTGAAGCACTAGAGCAAAAACTATCAAGCTCAAAAGATATAAGTGAAGCACATAGAGTATTCTAGCAAATTCTAATCAAGTGGGCTTCTCCCAAAAGGTATGTACAGAAAGTATGATTGTGGTAAACTAAAAATCAAATACTAATATAATACACGACGCTCTAAGCAAAACACATATCATGTGGCGAATAAAAATATAGCTCCAAGTAAAGTTACCAATGAACAAAGACGAAAGAGGGGATGCCTTCCCGGGGCATCCCCAAGCTTAGGCTTTTGGCTATCCTTGAATATCTTGGGGTGCAATGGGAATCCCCAAGCTTAGGCTCTTTCCACTCCTTATTCCATAGTCCATAAAAGCTTTACCCAAAACATGAAAACTTCACAACACAAAACTCAACAGGAAATCTTATAAGCTATGTTAGTGAAAGAAAACAAAACCACCACATAAGGTACTGTAATGAACTCATTATTTATATATTTTGGTGTTAAACCTACTGTATTCCAACTTCTCTATGGTTTATAAACTATTTTACTAGCCATAGATGCATCAAAATAAGCAAACAACACACGAAAAACAGAATCTGTCAAAAACAGAACAGTCTGTAGCAATCTGTAACTAACGCAAACTTCTGGAACTCTAGAAATCTTACCAAAATAGGAAGTCCTGGAAAATTTGTCTATTGATCATCAGCAAAAAGAATCAATGCAAAATCACGTTTCTGTGATTTAACAAAATTAAATTCGTGCGTGCAAAGTTTCTGTTCTTCAGCAGAATCAAATCAACTATCATCATAGGTTATCCTATAGGTTCTACTTGGCACAAACACTAATTAAAACATAAAAAAACATCTAAACAGAAGGTGGATGCAAAATTTATTAAATAACATCAAGGAAAAATATTGGGTTGTCTCCCAACAAGCGCTTTTCTTTAAAGCCTTTTTAGCTAGGCATTGAGATTTCAATGATGCTCACATGAAAGACAAGAATTGAAGCACAAAGAGAGCATCATAAAATATGTGACAAAACACACTTAAGTCTAACATACTTCCTATGCATAGGAATCTTGTAAGGAAACAAATTATCAAAAAAAGCAAAAACTAGCATATGCAAGGAAGAACAAAGAGATGATAGCAATCTCAACATGAAGAGAGGTAATTTAGTAACATGAAAATTTCAACAACCATATTTTCCTCTCTCATAATAATTACATGTAGCATCATAAGCAAATTCAAGAAAATAGCTATCACATAAAATATTTTCAACATGATTCACATGCATGCGAAGTTGACACTCTTCCAAAATAGTGGGATTAACATTAACTAAAGTCATGACCTCTCCAAACCCACTTTTATCAAAAATACCATGAGATTGAACATTCTCCAAATATGTGGGATCTAAAGTTGACACTCTTCCAAACCCACTTTCAATATTATTGCAAACACTATTATCAATCTCGTATTCATCATGGGGCTTAAATAAATTTTCAAGATCATAAGAAGATTCACCCCAATCATGATTATTGCAACAAGTAGTAGACATAGCAAAACTAGCATCCCCAAGCTTAGGGTTTTGCATATTATTAGCACAATTGACATCAAGATAATTTATAGTAAAATCATTGCAATCATGCTTTTTATTCAAGGAGTTATCGTGAATCTCTTCATAAATTTCTTCATCATAATTTTCAGATTCACAAATTTTGAGCAAAGCTTCATAAAGATAATCTAGTGCACAAAACTCACTAGCAATTGGTTCATCATAATTGGATCTCTTAAAAAGATTAGCAAGCGGATGAGGATCCATAGATCTTAGGTTCTCTGTTTAGCAATAAATAAACAACTATTCCAACCAAACGAGCAAACGAGCCAAGTAAGACATCAAAGCAAAAAGACGAACAGAAGAAGGGCGAATAAAACGGCAAGGGTGAAGTGGGGGAGAGGAAAACGAGAGGCAAATGGAAAATAATGTAAATGCGAGGGAGATGAGTTTGTGATGGGTACTTGGTATGTCTTGACTTGAGCAAAGACCTCCCCGGCAACGGCACCAGAAATCCTTCTTTCTACGTCTTGAGCTTGCGTTGGTTTTCCTTGAAGAGGAAAGGGTGATGGAGCAATAGTAGCGTAAGTATTTCCCTCGGTTTTTGAGAACCAAGGTATCAATCCAGTAGGAGACTCCTGAAAAGTCCCACGCACCTACACAAACAAATAAAGAACTCGCGACCAACACAATAAAGGGTTTGTCAATCCCTTCACGGCCACTTGCGAAAATGAGATCTGATAGAGATAGTATGATAAGATAAATGTATTTTTGGTATTTTTTATTATAGATGCAAAAAGTAAAGATGCAAATAAAAGTAGATTGAAATCTTATATGATAAAAGATAGACCCGGGGGCCATAGGTTTCACTAGAGCCTTCTCTCAAGATAGCATAAGTATTACGGTGGGTGAACAAATTACTGTCTAGCAATGGATAGAAAAGCGAATAATTATGAGATTATCTAGGCATGATCATGTATATAGGCATCATGTCCGTGACAAGTAGACCGACTCCTCCCTGCATCTACTACTATTACTCCACACACCGACCAACTCCTGCCTGCATTTAGAGTATTAAGTTCATAAACAACAAAGTAACGCATTAAGCAAGATGACATGATGTAGAGGGATAAACTCATGCAATGTGATATAAACCCCATCTTTTTATCCTCGATGGCAACAATACAATACATGCCTTTCAACCCTTTCTGTCACTGCGTAAGGACATTGCAAGATTGAACCCAAAGCTAAGCACTTCTCCCATGGCAAGAAAGATCAATCTAGTAGGCCAAACCAAACTGATAATTCGAAGAGACTTGAAAAGATAATTCAATCATACATAAAAGAATTCAGAGGAGATTCAAATATTTCTCATAGATAAACTTGATCATAAACCCACAATTCATCGGATCTCGACAAACACACCGCAAAAAGAGTTTACATCGAATAGATCTCCACAAGAGAGGGGGAGAAAATTGTATTGAGATCCAAAAAGAGAGAAGAAGCCATCTAGCTAATAACTATGGACCCGAAGGTCTATGGTAAACTACTCACAACTCATCGGAGGGGCTATGGTGTTGATGTAGAAGCCCTCCGTGGTCGATTCCCCCTCCGGCGGAGCGCCGGCGAAGGCTCCAAGATGGGATCTCGCGGATACATAAGGTTAGGATGGTGGAAATTGTGTTTCGTTGGCTCCCTGGATGTTTTCGATGTACGTAGGCTTATATAGGAGGAAGAAGTAAGTCGGTGGCCGCCTGAGGGGCCCACAAGACAGGGGGCGCCCAGAGGGGGTGGGCGCGCCCTCCTATCTCGTGGCTGCATCGGCTACTTTTTGGCTTGCAATCCAAGTCATCTGGATCACGTTCGTTCCAAAAATCACACTCCCGAAGGTTTCATTCCGTTTGGACTCCGTTTGATATTCCTTTTCTTCGAAATACTGAAATAGGCAAAAGCAGCAATACGGGTTGGGCCTCCGGTTAGTAGGTTAGTCCCAAAAATGATATAAATGTGTAAAATAAAGCCCATAAACATCCAAAAGGGGTAATATAATAGCATGGAACAATCAAAAATTATAGATACGTTGGAGACGTATCAGGGTGTTCTTGAGCTGGTGAGGTGTTCTGCTTGGGAAGGATACGATCCCCTTCTACTATGGTGGCTAGCTCTATTTATAGAGGCCCTGGTCCTCTTACCAAATATTGAGCGGGAAGGGATCCAACCACGGCCAATTTTAAAGGGTAGAGCTAGTACAAGCTATCCTGACTAAAGGTGGTCTTTGCCTGTCAAAGTTGCTGGTGATGACGCCGTCTTGGGCTCCATGGTGACCTTTGTCCTGTCGTCCTGCTAGTCTTGGTCTTGTTGCACTGATATGGCAACCTTTGCCTCATGCCTCGGTACTCCGCGCCTGCGCTTGACCCCTTAGCACCAAAGAGGAAGCGAGGCCACTACACGGGCTGGCGCCCGCCTGGCCTTGGTCGTCATGGCTGGCATCATGGGAACCTCGCGAGGTACCCTTTGCCTTGATCTCTCCGCCTCCCTCACAAGCCTGCCTGGTGAGGCCACCCCTAAGGAGGCCTTTCATCGTCCGCCCCGCGAGGCTTGGCCCCTCGCGAGGGTCTTGAGTGTTGGTTGTCAAAGATGGGCCATACTGGGCCACTGGTGGAGCCACGCCGCAGGCCGCAGGCAGGCAAGTCTGGGGACCCCCGTTCCCAGAACGCTGACAATCTCCCTGGCAGCACTTTCTTTAAAGCCATTAAGCTAGGCATATAGTGCTCAAGTAATGAATCTACCCGGATCCCAAGTTATATCAAAGCCAATTTTAATTAACAATGATTTGTAAATTAGTAGTGTGCACAAAGTAACATATGTCAAGCAATGACAAAGTCTAACTCTCTTCCTATGCATCGACATGTCAGAAAAGAACAATTCATGCACACATAGTAAACGCCAATGCATAGTATAAACAGTTTCTTGCAATTTTATCGTGTGGGAAACATAGAGAGGTGGAGATGAAGTTCCTCTCTCATAATAATTGCAAGTAGGAGCAGCAAGCACATGCATATCACATTCATTAAAATTATCATGTGCAACGGTAAAAGGCAACCCATCAATATAATCCTTAATAAGCACAAACTTCTCCGATATAGTGTAGTTTGGAGAATTCAAAAGGATAATAGGACTATCATGCGTGGGTGCAATAGCAACAATTTCATGTTTAACATAAGGAACTATAGCAAGTTCATCTCCATAAGCATAATTAATATTGGCCTCTTGGCCACAAGCATAACAAGCATCATCAAAAAGGGATATTTCAAAAGAATCAACGGGATCATAACAATCATAATAGCATTCATCCTTCGGCAAGCACGAAGGGAAAGTAAACAATGTATGAGTTGAAGAGTTACTCTCATTATAAGGTGGGCACGTGTAGCTAATCCGCTCTTCCTCCTTTTGTTCTTTGCTCTCCTCCTCATCTTTTTCATCCAATGAGATCACAGTTTTATCAATTCCTTCTTCCATAGACTCCTGCAAAATATTAGTCTCTTCTTGGACAGCGGAGGAGTCCTCAATATATGGTTTAACATAGGCATTAGAAGCATAATTATCACAACAATATTTAAGTATGGCAAAATTTTCAGATTTGTAAAGAGTGGCATCATACTTTCCAATCAAAGAAGCAATTTCATAAGCACCCTTAAAATCAACAAATTCTTCAATTTGTTGAACATCATAGTAATTATAAACACCCTTAGCATACGAAGATACGATTCCATTATCACTAAATTCACATTGGTAGGGAAGGTGTTTCTTAGGGTCTTCAGAACAACAAGTAAAATAATATATTTCACATAAATTCCAAGCATAGCATTGCAAACGATGAATTTGATCCAGTAAAAGATTCCCTTTTTCAGATATGCGGTGTCGCACATAACAAGCATGCTCATCTAAAGATTTGCCCTCAACTAAGCTAGTTGCGGTTTCAGCACGAGCACATAGGGATCAAAGACGATCCAAGTAAAAAGCTTCAGGAGTGTGATAGATTTTGAGTGATTTTTCAACCATTGGGGTAGTAGGTACAACTAAATTTTTTGGTATTTTGCGTTTCCTACCCATAACTAAAGATAGAAAACAAGAGCAAAAAATAAAAACTACTTAGTGATAAAGCAAACAAGCACACACGAGAATATTCACCCCACGCTATAACTCCCCAGCAACGGCGCCAGAAAAAGGTCTTGATAACCCACAAGTATGGGGGGTCAATTGTAGCCTCTTTCGATAAGTAAGAGTGTCGAACCCAACGAGGAGCTAAAGGTAGAACAAATATTCCCTCGAGTTCTATCGACCACCGATACAACTCTACGCACGCTTAACGTTCGCTTTACCTAAAACAATTATGAAACTAGAAGTACTTTGTAGGTGTTGTTGGATAGATTTGCAAGACTATAAAGAGCACGTGAATATAAACTAGGGGGTGTTTAGATAAAGAAGCAATAAAGTTAGTATAGCGAGTGTGGAAAAGTGGTTGTAGGAGTTGCGAAATTGTCCCTAAGCAATTGACTACTTTACTAGACCGATAGCAAGTTTTATGTGGGAGAGGCCACTACTAGCATGTCATCCCTGACTTGGAATTCTATGCACTTATGATTGGAACTATTAGCAAGCATCCGCAACTACTAAGTTCATTAAGGTAAAACCCAACCATAGCATTAAGTTATATTGGCCCCCCTTCAATCATGTATGCATCAATTTCTATACTAGGTTGAAGCTTCTGTCACTCTTGCCCTCCAATACATAGTCCTATCAACATACAACTAACCCTATGGTGTGATCCACGCGCGCGCTCATACAGCAACATCACCACAAGCAAATTAAACCAATCATAGCAATTCACCAATTACCAAAAGGACAACAAAAATCTACTCAAACATCATAGGATGGGAACACATCATTGGATAATAATATGAAGCATAAAGCACCATGTTCAAGTAGAGGGTACAACGGGTTGCGGGAGAGTGGACTGTTGTAGATAGATGGGGGAAGGTGATGAAGATGTTGGTGAAGATAACGGAGGTGTTGGTGTAGATTGCGGTGATGATGATGGCCCCGGCGGCATTCCAGCGCCACCGGAAGCGAGGGAGAGAGAGCCCCCTCCTTCTCCTTCTTCCTTGGCCTTCTCCCTAGGTGGGAGAAGGGTTCTCCCTTTGGTCCTTGGTCTCCATGGAGTGGGAGGGGCGAGATCCCCTCCGAGATTGGATATGTCTCTCTGTCTCTCTCTGTTTCTGCGTTCCAGATTATGGCCTTTCACCGTTTCTTATATTCCCGAAGATCCGTAACTCCGATTGGATTGAAACTTTGAACACGATTTTTCTTCGGATATTAGCTTTCTTGCGGCGAAAGAAGGGCAACAACCGCCTTACAGGGTGTCCACAAGGGTCAGGGGCGCGCCCACCCCCTGGGGCGCGCCCCCCTGCCTCGTGGGCCCCTCGAGCATCGTCTCGCGTTGACTCCACTTCTCAAAATTCAGATCTATTCCAAAAAAAATCTTTGTCTGTTTTTATCCTGTTTGGACTCTGTTTGATATGGATTTTCTATGAAACAAAAAACATGCAACAAACAGGAACTGGCACTGGGCACTGTATCAATATGTTAGTCCCAAAAATAGTATAAAAAGTTGCCAAAAGTATGTAAAAGTTGTAGAATATTGACATGGAACAATCAAAAATTATAGATACGACGGAGGCGTATCAATATACACCAAGGAACTTAGTTAAAAGCAATAAGATTTTCAGCTAACACCATTGTATTGCAGACATCCGGTCTGAATACAAGTATATTCTGCTCAGACTTTTGGTAACAAGTACCCATCAGAGATACACCTTTATTGCAGCAATGATTAAATCAGTAGGAGAACAAGATTGGATCCAGGTCAAACAGTGCATTTCAAGTTAAAGAGATGGTTTGTACACAATGATTGATTCTGCCACGAGTCTGATTTGAAACATCCGACACCCAGAGGTCAGTTCAGATATGCAATGAAGTCAGTAAGAAGGATGGTCAGACAAACTCTTGTCATGCAAGTAATCAGTAGCTAGAATAACAAGAATATATATGTTAGTCTGTTCACAAAGAAAACTAGTCCAGTCCTTCTCCACAATCTATCACTAAAGCATACAAGGCAACATTCACAAGTCTACATCAGAATGGTATGAATAGATTTGATAGAGGCAAAGGTGTCCCGTCTTTCGATGAGATGATGGATATCGCTTTGGTGGAAGTCGACTTTGACGATCCGACTACAAACGTGCACGACGTTGCGCCTTAGCAATCGCTAAACCAACTCCGAAAGGTTATTGACCACGCCAGAGCACAATCAACCTGACCACGAAGGTCTATTCCTGCAAGCAATCGAAGAACAAGCAAGAATATGATAAAAGCAATCTGAATATTGCAAGTATATATGAAGTATTGATAAAGGTGGGGATCCGTAAGCGGTCTTGGTCTGGTCGTTGGACACAAATGAAGTACACGAAGTTGCAATGGCTAACTTTTAACTAAACAAATCCCCCAGGGAAAAGCTACTAGATGGATCTACTTATATAGGAGCAAGGGGTGGTGGCCTAGGAAGTGGGAGGACGTCCCAAGGCAGCCTAAAACTAACCCTATGTCGTACAAGGCCAATGGGCCCAAGTGGAGGTGATGCAACACCTTTGGACTTGTTGTTTGACTCGGATTCTGCTGCAGCGTCTGATTGTTTCGTCGATATCTCAACGCTCCGGACGAATTTGAAGGTGAATCCAATTGGGCTGGAAAGAGCACAAAATCTAGAATCCAACAAAAAAAGAATCACCCAATTCGGAGTCCGTATGAAAAAGTTGTTAGCGTTTTGAGTCAGGTATGTCTGTGCAGTCCGAATCTGAATCCAGAACGTGAGAGACTTGGACTCTATCTTCTCTTGGCCCAAAAGTGATGTGAGAGAACTTTTTGAACAGCACTTAAACATCTCTTTCTCCCTTATCTTCATATGTGAATTGTACAAATATCTCATACACCTGACAAATATGCATGTATGCAATATTTTTAGTCGTATCCAAGGTAGTCATGTCCTCATCATCCTCCCCTTTTTGAAAACAAAGCTGTCCTCGGTGTTGCTTAATCTGAAATGTGACTAACAAAAGAGACAAGGTATACATGTTGTATATGTATATGTCATCCATTTTTACTTCCCTTGATTTTTTTGCACATATGACACATGTATACATGAGTAACTTTCATAGATCATAAAATATAAAGCGAAAATATTATCATAAGTAGAAGGCATGAAAATATTGCAACTCAGTTTGCCCATATAAGTAAAACTCTTATTCCTATCAAAAGATTGACAATATTCATCATTAAACCATCCCAACATTGCTGAATAAACCTTATTTGAATCAAATTTACATGCTAGAACATGCTTAGATAAGCAAACATGCAATGAGTCATTCGACACAGAATCATCACCAAGATTAGAGGTCATATCAAAATGATTAAACATTGATTCTTTTGCATCAACAGTTAATTCAATGGGTGCACTCAAAATTGTTGGTATTTCAGTTGTTTGATCACATGACACAGTCATGACAGTATTAAGATTCTCTAAAATAGGTGATGTGCTCAAATCACCAGGTAACTCAACACATGATGCATTCAAGTTAACTAGGGATGCATCATTCTCATGTGAAGTTATATCATCAATACCTTTACTGTTACCTTGTCGCAAAGACGTAGGTGATGTAGGTACGGGCGTTGACAATGCACCATACACTTGAGATGATGTCGCGCTCACAATCTGAGGTGGGGCTGCTCTAGTAGGTGCAACTGTGGAGGAACCAACCGGTGGTGGTGAGCATGAACTGGAATAGTAGTTGTTGTAGTCACCCGATGCATCCTCCTGTATCTGTCTCTCAAAGGTACAAGCGCGAACATACATGCCAGTAATGCAACGAGGAATATAGTGAAATCTTGCACGGATATCATGGTTCAAACCACCAAAAAATCTATTCATTGTATCATCCTCAGATTCTTCTATGTCACAATGATGCATATAAGATTTGAACTCTTGGTAGTAAGCATGAACGGTGTTACTGCCTTGTTTTAATTGTTCCAATTTGTGAAGCAATTCACGACGATAGTAAGGAGGAAAAAATTGATGTCTCATTACATCTTTCAAAACTTTCCAAGTTGTGGGTTGGTTATCAATGTTTTTCTTACAATGCACACTCCACCAAACAGAAGCAAAGCCAGTAAATACTCTAGTGGCAGCTCGTACTCGCATAAGTTCAGAAAAGTCATGGTTACGAAAAACTTGTTCTACTTCAAACTCCCAAGCTAGATAAATAGCAGGATTAAATCTACCCTCAAATGACGGTAAAGAGATAACCTGACCATGTGCTTGTGTGTGTTGTCCCAACTCTCGTGATCGTGAAGATGTGTCCGTCGTCCAAGAACTTCTATCTCCGGAACCTGTCATGATTAGTAGAAACAAGAAACAAAATTCGAGAATAATGTTCCTATGAACTACTAGGATGTGGTTGTAAAGTGCTCACAGTAAAGCAAATATCAATATCTTACAAGTTCTTACCATGTGGCAGGTGCTGACAGTCAAATAACTCCGAAGATTGTGTAAAGCGATTGCCAGGGGAACGTATGTATACACGGTGTAGAAATATGTGGAGCTGGGTTGGCTATATATGGTAGCAAAAGATTAGCAATAATCAATTCAGAGATGCAATGTTGAATAAACGTTCAACGACGGTACTGTGCTGGTCCTAGGCTAGACCAGACTAGAGACGCGAGCCTAGAACACTAATGAGGTCACGACGTAGCACAACTAGCATCAATCAAGGATACTAAGTAGCTCTGGACAACAAGATATAAGTGAAGATCACAAAGGTAGTGAAGATAATGATGAAAAACAACTGCCAAGCAGGATATACAACAACTCTCTCCAACTTTCCTCTTGAAAAGTTTGAGCCAATTTTCTGATAAAATTTTTCACAGAATGCTACTAACTCAAGCTTTCCAATGCAAAAAGAATCACTCAATTCCGAGTTGATATGAGGAGTCAAAAAATTCTAAAACTGGCTTGAAAAACTGGAATAAGCTGTGTTCGCGAACTTCGGAGGGCAAAAAGACCTATTTAGAAGCCGATTTTGAGATGCAAAATATTGAACTAGCTTCTGTAACTATTTAGATGCCTCGTCTCTAGCTTTAATTTGAGTACTCGCAGAGCCAAAATGGACTTCGTATGAGGAAGTTATGCCTGTTTTACTGAGCAGTGCACAAAACAGATTCCAATCCGAATTCAGCTACGAGATTGAGTTTAGATAGATCTGAACTTTGTTTTTTTTTCTCTTTTTTTTCCTCACACTTTTTTTTCTTTTTCTTTCTCTCTTTTTTTCTTTTTTTTCTCTATCTTTTTTTTCTCCCTCTTTCCAAGACAAACTAGATAAGATGCAGATTGGATCAGGCGAAGATGTGAATGACCTCAACTATGATTATGACAATGAACAGTGCCTAACACATGGTGAAAATTGATGGATGGGATGATGGACAGCGGAAGGGATAATGATGCAGCGGCGGCGTGACTAATGTGAACAGAACTCGAAACTCTAAAGGAACTAGACACTAAGACCAGCAACTCGACACGGCGATGCAACCGATAATTCAATAATGCAAACAATGAAAAGAAAAATGCAAAGGCTCAGACTGGCTTGGACAAAGGATGAATAGATCTAACTTTTTTTGTGGCTATTTCTTGGACAATAGGTAAGAAAATAAATCTAATCTAGGGAAAACTGGAAATTCTCACTGAGCAACCTGAAAACTGATACCACTTGATAGAGGCGGAGGTGTCCCGTCTTTTGATGAGATGATGGATATCGCTTTGGTGGAAGTCGACTTTGACGATCCGACTACAAACGTGCACGACGTTGCGCCTTAGCAATCGCTAAACCAACTCCGAGAGGTTATTGACCACGCCAGAGCACAATCAACCTAACCACGAAGGTCTATTCCTGCAAGCAATCGAAGAACAAGCAAAATATGATAAAAGAAATCTGAATATTGCGAGTATATATGAAGTATTGATAAAGGTGGGGATCCATAAGTGGTCTTGGTCTGGTCGTTGGACACAAACGAAGTACACGAAGTTGCAATGGCTAACTTTTAACTAAACAAATCCCCCAAGGAAAAGCTACTAGATGGATCTACTTATATAGGAGCAAGGGGTGGTGGCCTAGGAGGTGGGAGGACGTCCCAAGGCAGCCTAAAACTAACCCTATGTCGTACAAGGCCAATGGGCCCAAGTGGAGGTGATGCAACACCTTTGGACTTGTTGTTTGACTCGGATTCTGCTGCAGCGTCTGATTGTTTCGTCTATATCTCAACGCTCCGGACGAATTTGAAGGTGAATCCAATTGGGCTGGAAAGAGCACAAAATCTAGAATCCAACAAAAAAAGAATCACCCAATTCGGAGTCCGTATGAAAAAGTTGTTGGCGTTTTGAGTCAGGTATGTCTGTGCAGTCCGAAACTGAATCCAGAACGTGAGAGACTTGGACTCTATCTTCTCTTGGCCCAAAAGTGACATGAGAGAACTTTTTGAACATCACTTAAACATCTCTTTCTCCCTTATCTTCATATGTGAATTGTACAAATATCTCATACACCTGACAAATATGCATGTATGCAATATTTTTAGTCGTATCCAAGGTAGTCATGTCCTCATCAGGATTCCAGTGCAAGATATTCAGTCATTTCCATTGGATACTGCAAAAGCTTCTGGCATAAGGTACCGAGTCTTCCCTAGTATGTCTTTAAGGGGGAAGCTTATGAGGTATGGTACCCAGCCTTCCTCGGCAAGATATCCGCAGAAAGCTTCGAGCGCAAGCTATCCAGTCTTCCGCAGCACGATACCCCGATGGATTCTGAAGCAAGCTGCCCAGTATTCTTCAGTAAGTCATGGGTACAAGAGAATAAGCAATGGATTGTCAGCATATGGCAGTGTTTTCCAAGTGGCAAATCTGCAACAGTTAAGTCAGAAACAAGAATCAGCCAGAACAAAGGTATACCTCCAGAATCAGATATTTCTTCATACAGTGAGTATGATGTCAAGTTCATGCAAGTCTCTCGCACAAGGAACAATTCACGGTACGCATCCGACAACCTCACTGGATATGTAAGTGAAGGAAAACCAGTGGGTGATGCAAGAATCGACAAGTCTGGAAGAAAGACAACATTGATGCAATAATCTTGGCAGTAATTCTTGAGATCAGCCCCGCACACCCGACAAGGTGATGCTATTAATCCGGACACTGTCTGGTATAATCAACAACAATATTGAGATCTGTATAAGCACACGTGAACCAGATAAATATCCCGAGACTCAAGACATGAACAAGACCAAGGTATGATTGCAAGATATTGCACATGACAGTACTCAGGGCCGCGAAGATAATCAAGGATATATATAAGGCCCCGCACTTTCAATTAAAGATCCAGATGAAGAAAATAATAATGAAAGAGCAAGACCGACAATACAGGAATGCTGAAGTATTGTGTGAACAGTGCGGTATGAATGCACAAGACAATCTTATTCCACATCGAACCCAAGTGAAGATACCCCTAAGAGGTCTACTCCATTGCGGTGCGGACCTCATAGCAAGGAAACCAACTCAGTCCACAGTATGCTTAGAACTGTCAGCATTGAATGCCCGAGTCTGTCAAGTCCAAACCCAGGATAGCTCAACATATTGACCTCAACAACTGTGCTGAAGCATCGCAGGGACTGTTATCCCCATGGATATACCGGCAAAATGAAGAATCAGTGTGAGAGCACATACTTTGAGGATTGTTATCTCTCGCATATGGGAAGCAATTACATAATAGCCTGCCGTGAATGGGATTCTTTGCCAAGATCACCGCCAGTCAAGTCTGTAAATGTTATCATCAGGAGATGGTGCACTTTTCTATCAGTCACGTCAAGCGACAGTCAAACTTTTGGTACATATTGGATATGAAAGACAGTGAAGTCAGGCCGGATAAGTCAGAAAACTCCTGCAACAAGTCAAAATCCATCCGAAAGACAAGTATGATTCCTATCACTGTTTTGAACCCAGAAGGTATGCATGTATTCAAGCAGTCTGATATCTGAATAGAAGAGATTCCAAGTTCCATGGGAAGATGTGTTCCCAACTCCATGGAATATTCTCAGTACTCGATATCGGAATGACATCTCCAGCAAGGATCAATATCGAGAAAGACACCTATTTCAGTAATAGTAATCTCTCAGACCTCAGCTAAGCCAACAGAGATGAAAGAAAATCTGAGTCAGTATGAACAGGAACATATGAGGTAAGTCGTGTCAGAATGTCAGATACGGTGAAGCAAACCACCCCAGATCAAGGCAGACAGTCAGAATCAATTCAGTGGGAATATTATATAAAAATGAATAAAAGAAACCTGAGTTGGAGATGGTTTCTTCAAGTCAGAAAAATTATTTATCCCTGAGCAACCAAATCTCGAGGACTAGATTTCTTTAAGGGGGGAGGTTTGTAACACCCTGGATTTTTTCCTTTTCTTTTTTCCTTTGATTTTCTTGGATTTCTTGATTTGATTTGTTTTTCATTGGCTATGTGGTTCTGAAACTTGGGAAGATCATGTATTCCTACGTTTTGTAGTGGCTTGTCATTCCCAAAACCATCCCTAGACATTGTCATTTTCATCCTAGCCCAAATCCCAATATTCTTTTATTGGGAATATTCCTTTTCTGATAAAGGAATTATCCTATTTGCCCTAGGTTGTGAAGCAACCCATCTTTCTGTCACTCCAAAAATTCCCAAATAATTCTCATAAATTTTTTGTGTCATATCCTGCTCAAATATGGCAAAACTTTTCATTGCCATGTTCAAAAATCATCCTCCAATAATTATTTTCCTATTCTTCCCTAAACTTTTTGGACATCTTTTCATGTCCATATAATTGCAACATGCCAAAATTCAACTCCATTTTCTTAGTAAATATTCCTGAGTAATTTTTCAAAGTTCCTGTCTGAGGGAAGACATTATGAAGGAAGTACTAGCTAGGCATATCCAAATGAGTTGAAATTTTGCAAGGTCCTTCATATGATCAAATCATCACCCTCCGCCAAATTTGAGCTCATGTAACTCATTTATGTGAGCGCAACTCCAAATCTTGGTTTCTGGTTAGATTTTCAGTTTGTGAAGCAACCATATTTTATATTGCTTCATTTAAGCTGAAACTTTTCCACGGCATTCTCCTATCCATATAAACTCTCTCCACCAAGTTTTGGCCCATTTCATCTATCCAATTGCCATGTGCAATTTTTCCAAGTTTCAAGTCAAAATAAAGCATTATGCCAAGTGCTAGTTTGGTTCATCCAAATGGCCTGATACTTTTTGGGCATCTTCATATACTCAAATCATTGGGCCAAAACCATTTTCAGATCATGAAAATCATTTATATGAGTGCTGCTTCATCATCTCTAATTCTGACCAGTGGGGCCATTTCTATAGCAACTACCCTCTAGAAAGCTCCTCTTCGTCCGATTCTTGGCTAACACAGTCACCTTGGTGAAGGAAATATGCCCTAGAGGCAATAATAAAGTTATTATTTATTTCTTTATTTCATGATAAATGTTTATTATTCATGCTAGAATTGTATTAACCGGAAACATAATACATCTGTGAATAAATAGACAAACATAGTGTCACTAGTATGCCTCTACTTGACTAGCTCATTGATCAAAGATGGCTAAAGTTTCTGAACCATAGACATGAGTTGTCATTTGATAAACGGGATCACATCATTAGGAGAATGATGTGATTGACTTGACCCATTCTGTTAGCTTAGCACTTGATCGTTTTAGTTTACTCTATTGCTTTCTTCATGACTTATACATGTTCCTATGACTATGAGATTATGCAACTTCCAATTACCAGAGGAACACTTTGTGTGCTACCAAACATCACAACGTACCTGGGTGATTATAAAGGTGCTCTACAGGTGTCTCCGATGTTACTTGTTGAGTTGGCATAGATCGAGATTAGGATTTGTCACTCCAATTGTCGGAGAGGTATCTCTGGGCCCTCTCGGTAATGCACATCACTATAAACCTTGCAAGCAATGTGATTAATGAGTTAGTTGTGGGATGGTGCATTACGGAACGAGTAAAGAGACTTGTCGGTAATGAGATTGAGCTAGGTATTGAGATACCGACGATCGAATCTCGGGCAAGTAACATACCGATGACAAAGGGAACAACGTATATTGTTATGCGGTTTGACCGATAAAGATCTTCGTAGAATATGTAGGATCCAATATGAACATCCAGGTTCCGCTATTGGTTATTGACCGGAGACGTGTCTCGGTCATGTCTACATAGTTCTCGAACCCGTAGGGTCCGCATGCTTAACGTTCGGTGACGATCGGTAATATGAGTTATGTGGTTTGATGTAACGAAGGTAGTTCTGAGTCCCGGATATGATCACGGACATGGCGAGGAGTCTCAAAATGGTCGAGACACAAAGATCAATATATTGGATGACTATGTTTGAACTTTGGAAGGGTTCCGGGCAAGTTCGGACAAATACCGGAGTACCGGGGGGTTACAGGAACCCCCCGGGGAGTGTAATGGGTCTATTGGGCCTTAGTGGAGAAGAGGAGGGGCGGCCAGGGCAGGCCGCACGCCCCTCCCCTCTAGTACGAATTGGACAAGGAGGGGGGCGCCCCCCCCCCCTTCCTTTCCCCTCCCTCCTCCTTCCCTCTCTCCTACTCCTACTCTTGGAAGGGTTGGAGTCCTACTCCCGGTGAGAGTAGGACTCCCCTTGGGGCGCGCCTAGGAGGGCCGGCCTCTCCCCCTCCTCCACTCCTTTATATACGGAGGAGGGGCACCCCATAGACACACAAGTTGATCATTGATCTTTAGCCGTGTGTGGTGCCCCCCTCCACCATAATCCACCTCGGTCATATCATAGCGGTGCTTAGGCGAAGCCCTACGTCGGTAGCTTCATCAACACCATCATCACACCGTCGTGCTGACGAAACTCTCCCTCAAAGCTCTACTGGATCATGATTTCATGGGACGTCACCGAGTTGACCGTGTGCAGATCGCAGAGTTGTTGTACGTTCGGTGCTAGGATCGGTCGATCGTGAAGACCTATGACTAAATCAACTGTGTTGGCATAACACTTCTGCTTACGGTCTACGAGGGTACATGGACGACACTCTCCCCTCTCGTTTCTATGCACCACCATGATCTTGCATGTGCGTAGAAATTTTTTTGAAATTACTATGTTTCCCAATAGTGGTATCAGAGCCAGGTTTATGCGTAGATGTTATATGCATGAGTAGAACACAAGTGAGTTGTTGGCGATACTAGTCATACTGCTTACCAGCATGTCATACTTTGATTCAGCGGTATTGTTGGATGAAGCGGCCCGGACCGACATTACGCGTACGCTTACGCGAGACAGGTTCTACCGACGTGCTTCGCACACAGGCGGCTGGCGGGTGTCAGTTTCTCCAACTTTAGTTGAATCGAGTGTGGCTACGCCCGGTCCTTGTGAAGGTTAAAACAACGCATACTTGATGAAGTATCGTTGTGGTTTTGATGCGTAGGTAAGAACGGTTCTTGCTTAGCCCGTAGCAGCCACGTAAAACTTGCAACAACAAAGTAGAGGACGTCTAACTTGTTTTTACAGGGCATGTTGTGATGTGATATGGTCAAGACATGATGCTATATTTATTGTATGAGATGATCATGTTTTGTAACGAAGTTATCGGCAACTGGCAGGAGCCATATGGTTGTCGCTTTATTGTATGAAATGCAATCGCCATGTAATTGCTTTACTTTATCACTAAGCGGTAACGATAGTAGTAGAAGCAATAGTTGGCGAGACGACAACGATGCTACGATGAAGATCAAGGTGTCACGCCGGTGACGATGGTGATCATGACGGTGCTTTGGAGATGGAGATCAAAGGGACAAGATGATGATGGCCATATCATATCACTTATATTGATTGCATGTGATGTTTATCTTTTCTGCATCTTATTTTGCTTAGATTGATGGTAGCATTATAAGATGATCTCTCACTAAATTTCAAGGTATAAGTGTTCTCCCTGAGTATGCACCGTTGCCAAAGTTCGTCGTGTTAAGACACCACGTGATGATCGGGTGTGATAAGCTCTACGTTCACATACAACGGGTGCAAGCCAGTTTTGCACACGCGGAAATACTCGGGTTAAAATTTACGAGCCTAGCATATACATATATGGCCTCGGAACACTAAGACCGAAAGGTCGAGTGTGAATCATATAGTAGATATGATCAACATAGTGATGTTCACCATTGAAAACAACTCCATTACATGTGATGATCGGACATGGTTTAGTTGATTTGGATCACGTGATCACTTAGATGATTAGAGGGATGTCTATCTAAGTGGGAGTTCTTAAGTAATTTGATTAATTGAACTTCAATTTATCATGAACTTAGTACCTGATAGTATTTTGCTTGTCTATGTTGTTGTAGATAGATGGCCCGTGTTGTTGTTTCGTTGAATTTTAATGTGTTCCTTGAGAAAGCTAAGTTGAAAGATGATGGTAGCAATTACACACACTGGGTCCGTAACTTGAGGATTATCCTCATTGCTGCACAGAAGAATTATGTCCTGGAAGCACCGCTGGGTGCCATGCCTGCTGCAGATGCTGCTGATGATGTTAAGAACATTTGGCAGAGTAAAGCTGATGACTACTCGATAGTTCAGTGTGACATGCTTTATGGCTTAGAGTCGGTCCTTCAACAACGTTTTGAACGTCATGGAGCATATGAGATGTTCCAGGAGTTGAAGTTAATATTTCCAGCAAATGCCCGGATTGAGAGATATGAAGTCTCCAATAAGTTCTACAGCTGTAAGATGGAGGAGAATAGTTCTGTCAGTGAACATATACTCAAAATGTCTAGGTATAATAATCACTTAATTCATCTGGGAGTTAATTTTCCGGATGATAGTGTCATTGACAGAATTCTTCACAGATGATTTAAGCAGATATGGGTATATCTACTTAATGAAACATAAGTATGAAACATTTGAAAAGTTCAAAGAATTTCAGAGTGAAGTGGAAAATCATCGTAACAAGAAAATAAAGTTTCTAAGATCTAATCGTGGAGGAGAATATTTGAGTTACAAGTTTGGTCTTCATTTGAAACAATGCAGAATAGTTTCGCAACTCACGCCACCCGGAACACCACAGCGTAATGGTGTGTCCGAACATTGTAACTGCACTTTATTAGATATGGTGCGATCTATGATGTCTCTTACTGATTTACCGCTATCATTTTGGGGTTATGCTTTAGAGACAGCTGTATTCACATTAAATAGGGCACCATCTAAATCTGTTGAGACGATGCCTTATGAACTGTGGTTTGGCAAGAAACCAAAGTTGTCGCTCCTTAAAGTTTGGGGCTGCAATGCTTATGTGAAAAAGTTTCAACCTGATAAGCTCGAACCCAAATCAGAGAAATGTGTCTTCATAGGATACCCAAAGGAGACTGTTGGGTACACCTTCTATCACATATTCGAAGGCAAGACATTTGTTGCCAAGAATGGATCCTTTCTAGAGAAGGAGTTTCTCTCGAAAGAAGTGAGTGGGAGGAAAGTAGAACTTGATGAGGTAACTGTACCTGCTCCATTATTGGAAAGTAGTTCATCACAGAAACCGGTTCATGTGACACCTACACCAATTAGTGAGGAAGCTAATGATATTGATCAAGAAACCTCATATCAAGTTACTACCGAACCTTGTAGGTCAACCAGAGTAAGATCCACACCAGAGTGGTATGGTAATCCTATTCTGGAGGTCATGTTACTTGACCATGGCGAACCTACGAACTATGAAGAAGCAATGGTGAGCCTAGATTCCGCAAAATGGCTTGAGGCCATGAAATCTGAGATGGGATCCATGTATGAGAACAAAGTGTGGACTTTGGTTGACTTGCCCGATGATCGGCTAGCCATAGAGAATAAATGGATCTTCAATAAGAAGACTGATGCTGATGGTAATGTTACTGTCTACAAAGCTCGACTTGTTGTGAAAGGTTTTCAACAAGTTCAAGGGGTTGACTATGATGAGACTTTCTCACCGTAGCGATGCTTAAGTCTGTCCGAATCATGTTAGCAATTGCCGCATTTTATGATTATGAAATTTGGCAAATGGATGTCAAAACTGCATTCCTGAATGGATTTCTAGAAGAAGAGTTGTATATGATGCAACCAGAAGGTTTTGTCGATCCAAAAGGTGCTAACAAAGTGTGCAAGCTCCAGCGATCCATTTATGGACTGGTACAAGCCTCTCGGAGTTGGAATAAACCTTTTGATAGTGTGATCAAAGCATATGGTTTTATACAGACTTTTGGAGAAGCGTGTATTTACAAGAAAGTGAGTGGGAGCTCTGTAGCATTTCTAATCCTATATGTGGACGACATATTATTGATTGGAAATGATATAGAATTCAAGATTTCATAAAAGGATACTTGAATAAAAGTTTTTCAATGAAAGACCTCGGTGAAGCTGCTTATATATTGGGCATCAAGATCTATAGAGATAGATCAAGACGCTTAATTGGACTTTCACAAAGCACATACCTTGATAAAGTTTTGAAAAGTTCAAAATGGATCAAGCAAAGAAAGGGTTCTTGCTTGTGTTACAAGGTGTGAAGTTGAGTCAGACTCAATGCCCGACCACTGCAGAAGATAGAGAGAAAATGAAAAATATTCCCTATGCTTCAGCCATAAGCTCTGTCATGTATGCAATGCTATGTACCAGACCTGATGTGTGCCTTGTTATTAGTTTAGCAGGGAGGTACCAAAGTAATATAGGAGTGGATCACTGGACAGCGGTCAAGAACATCCTGAAATACCTGAAAAGGACTAAGGATATGTTTCTCGTTTATGGAGGTGACGAAGAGCTCGTCGTAAATGGTTACGTTGATGCAAGCTTTGACACTGATCCGGACGATTCTAAATCGCAAACCGGATACGTGTTTATATTGAACGGTGGAGCTGTCAGTTGGTGCAGTTCTAAACAAAGCGTCGTGGAGGGATCTACGTGTGAAGTGGAGTACACAGCTACTTTGGAAGCAGCAAATGAAGGAGTCTGGATGAAGGAGTTCATATCCGATCTAGGTGTCATACCTAGTGCATCGGGTCCAATGAAAATCTTTTGTGACAAGACTGGTGCAATTGCCTTGGCAAAGGAATCCAGATTTCACAAGAGAACTAAGCACATCAAGAGACGCTTCAATTACATCCGTGATCAAGTCCAGGTGGGAGACATAGAGATTTGCAAGATACATACGTATCTGAATGTTGCAGACCCATTGACTAAGCCTCTCTCATGAGCAAAACATGATCAGCACCAAGACTCCATGGGTGTTAGAATCATTACTGTGTAATCTAGATTGTTGACTCTAGTGCAAGTGGGAGGTTGAAGGAAATATGCCCTAGAGGCCATAATAAAGTTATTATTTATTTCCTTATTTCATGATAAATGTTTATTATTCATGCTAGAATTGTATTAACCGCAAACATAATACATGTGTGAATACATAGACAAACATAATGTCACTAGTATGCCTCTACTTGACTAGCTCGTTGATCAAAGATGGTTAAAGTTTCCTAACCATAGACATGAGTTGTCATTTGATAAACGGGATCTCATCATTGGGAGAATGATGTGATTGACTTGACCCATTCCATTAGCTTAGCACTTGATCGTTTTAGTTTACTCTATTGCTTTCTTCATGACTTATACATGTTCCTATGACTATGAGATTATGCAACTCCCAATTACCGGAGGAACACTTTGTGTGCTACCAAACATCACAACATAACTGGGTGATTATAAAGGTGCTCTGCAGGTGTCTCCGATGGTACTTGTTGAGTTGGCATAGATCGAGATTAGCATTTGTCACTCCGATTGTCGAAGAGGTATCTCTGGGCCCTCTCGGTAATGCACATCACTATAAGCCTTGCAAGCAATGTGATTAATGAGTTAGTTGCGGGACGATGCATTACAGAGCGAGTAAAGAGACTTGCCGGTAACAAGATTGAGCTAGGTATTGAGATACCGACGATCGAATCTCGGGCAAGTAGCATACCGATGACAAAGGGAACAACGTATATTGCTATGCGGTTTGACCGATAAAGATCTTCGTAGAATATGTAGGAGCCAATATGAACATCCAGGTTCCACTATTGGTTATTGACTGGAGACGTGTCTCGGTCTTGTCTACATAGTTCTCGAACCCGTAGGGTCCGCACGCTTAACGTTCGGTGACGATCCGTAATATGAGTTTATGTGTTTTGATGTACCGAAGGTAGTTTGGAGTCCCAGATATGAACACGGACATGACGAGGAATCTCAAAATGGTTGAGACACAAATATTGATATATTGGATGACTATGTCTGGACTTCGGAAGGGTTTTGGGCAAGTTCGGACAAATACTAGAGTACCGGGGGGTTACCGGAACCCCCGGGGAGTCTAATGTGCCTATTAGGCCTTAGTGGAGAAGAGGAGGGGCGGCCAGGGCAGGCTGCACGCCCCATCCCCCTCTAATACGAATTGGACAAGGGGGGGCGGCGCCCCCCCCCCCTTTCCTTTCCCCTCTGTCCTCCTTCCCTCTCTCCTACTCCTACTCTTGGAAGGGTTGGAGTCCTACTCCCGGTGGGAGTAGGACTCCCCTTGGGGCGCGCCTTGCAGGGCCGGCTCCTCCCCCTCCTCCACTCCTTTATATACGAAGGATGGGGGCACCCCATAGACACACAAGTTGATCGTTGATCTTTAGCCGTGT
>NC_041383.1:593321134-593377537 GCF_002162155.2 Triticum dicoccoides
TAGCGGCGCTTAGGCGAAGCCCTGCGTCGGTAGCTTCATCAACACCGTCATCACACCATCGTGCTGACGAAACTCTCCCTCGAAGCTCTACCGGATCATGAGTTCATGGGACGTCACTGAGCTGAACGTGTGCAGATCACGGAGGTGTCGTACGTTCGGTGCTAGGATCGGTCGATCTTTAAGACGTACGACTACATCAATCGTGTTGTCATAACGCTTCCGCTTACGGTCTACGAGGGTACATGGACGAGACTTTCCCCTCTTGTTGCTATGCATCACCATGATCTTGCATGTGCATAGGAATTTTTTTTAAATTACTACGTTTCCCAACACTTGGCATGTGATCAACCATGCTAAAGCTCAGCCCCTGCCTCATCCTGGATTTGTCCCCCTGCATCACAAACACCTTGCTGCCACAATACTTTGGAGCCTCCTGCTAATCACTTCTTTTCCCTTGGATCGAATTCTTTTTGCATTTGGACTAAGGGTATCAGGGTCCATCTAGTGGACATGATTTGGCTGCACAGAGTGCACCGTGTGTGCCAGTGCACGCGCTGACTATGTGGTCTGGCATGCAAACAACATGCTCTGGCACGTTGTCGTCCCTATTTCGGCCTCCTTCCTCATTGTCTCGACCTCAATTCATGTCTGGTAGCTTCCCTGTGAACGACTGGTTCACCCTGCGTCACTGCCTCGCCCTGAATCACTGCGGTGTGGTCGCCGTCGTCGTGCCCTTGATGCAAACTGCTCTGCTCCTCCATTGTCTTCAAGCTAGAGCTCTATAGAGCCTCCCCGAGCCCTCCCGTGGCCTATATAAGCCGTACCCGACCTCTCTCGCTCCTCATACACTCCTCCCTCGCCTCATTTACCCACTGGAGTCCTCGGCCCCCTCCTCTTTTCGCCGGAGATTGCCATGGCCGCCTCGGTCTCTCCTTGGTCCCGGTGTGCCTAGCCACTCTCCACTCCTCCCAAGATGTCCACGAGCTCCCCCACATCCCCGTGGTCCGCCCCGACCCCTCATCCCTCGCTGGAGCGCCCTGCTTTGCCGTTTGCCACCGCTGCCCATAGCTCCCTGACCACCTCCTGGCGCCGCCCTTCGCCGTTGTCCCTCTGCTCCCCGCGCGCCCCTTTGCCTCTGGATGGGTGTGCCTTGCCGCCCCGGTCCTTTTGGTGCCCGCGCCCCGGCCAGAGCTGGCCTAGGCCGGCTGCCCCAGCGCCGCCCCCTCCCCTACTCTCCTTCTCTGTTCTGTGAGGAACAGGAGCGAGAGGAGGACAATGATGTGCGCCTGTGCCCCCCCCCACCCTGCGCCTGGGCCCGATTCGTCAGTGGCCCAGCGCCCTGGCCACGTGGTAAGTGAAACACATTACCGAGAATGCGCTTTCCCTCTTCCTAAAGCGTATTTTCATGGAATACGTTTTCTCCTTTTGAAAGCGTATTTTCTTCTTCTTCAGTCCAAACTGCGCTTTCCCAATTCAGAAAGCATATTTCCTAAAACATGTTTCTGTCTTACACACTCAGGGACCCGTTGGTGATAATTTTTCACAGATTAGTCCCTGAAATTCCACCCTTCGTAACTTTTCAACCGTAACTCTGATCGAGGTGAAACCAACGCTCACTTCTTCATCTCGTCGAGACCTTTCTGTTGGTAGCATTTTCACTAGGTGGTCCGACAGTGATGACTCTTTTTCCCTTGCCTCTAATCAGCCCCCTTCGAGAGAGAACCGTCCGGCGTTTGGTTTCCGCGGCTTCACCGCACTTCTTCCCGGAGTCTCCGTCACCCCCAGGCAAGCCACAACCACAATTTGCATGATAGCCATGCAGCAGCATTGGTTTTCAATTTGTATCTTGAATAACTATCTATTTGCTTTGCTACTACTATTGTTGTTTCGGTTATGTTATGGAGTTGTCTTTACTTTCATGCTATGTTCATATGCACTTGGTTATCATGTTCTACTTGCGAGTATTACTTTGATATGACCATACTTGCTGGTAGTACATGTTGGGTTGGTCATATTCTTCGGTGCATGACTATTGTCGGTTACCGAGTACCATTGGTATGCATTGTTCCTTTGCTGTTAGTTGGTTAAGTGCTTACCCGGTAATGTTATTGATGTGTTCTTGCATGGTAGTTATTGTTGATGCTAGTGGTCATGGTATGCTATGAGTAGTGTTATACTTGTGATATTCATGCTCGTCATTATGCCATGCTCAGTTGGATATGATCCATGGTTGTTGATCTGGTTAATATTTATGTTGCACCCCATGCTTATGTTGATATCATGCTCATGCATTGTAGTTGCATCATGTTATTTTCAGATGACTCAGCTTATTGCATTCAAGTTTAACTGGACTTAAATGAACTTGAACAACTGTTGGTTGAGTCATGGTGCCACCAAATCGAGCTAACTAGTGCAACCACATTTGCCTTTTATGGGAAGGTCCTAACTGATTTTATTTTCATGCCTCTAGCCGGCGCCTCCAACAAGGGAAGGTTATGCGCAGGCGCTACCTTGGCCGGGTAGGACGACATAAGCCTTGTGTGCCCAAGTTGATTGCACGCTTTTGACCCCGTTTGGGACCATTTATGTTTTGCCACGATGGTGGACGTTGGTGTATTTGGTAGACACGTGGCCACCCATGACTTAGCCAAGAGGGGAGTTGGTCGAAGTGGCCGGGAGAGTGTGATGGCAATAGACCGGTTTTGTCAGAACGTCATTGGTCCACACGTATGGGAGTGCGAGGCCATGTGTTTCGTGGTGTGGGTACAGTGTACTAACCTCTGCATAGTGTGTGTTAAATCTATCGATAGCCGCGCCTGCAGATATGGGCCCAGATCATTGTCGGCCAATCTATGAGTGAACAATAATAATAACTGGATTAATAATAACCCTCTTACGATGATGAGAAAGAGATTGGTTGTGATTCAGAGAGGATCACGGAGGTATCATGGATATTGAAGTTGGTTAATATTTACGTGATCATGAGATAATCACGGAGGTATCATGGATATGGATGTTGGTAAGTTGATGCATGACATGGTTACGAGGTAACCGCCGAGCAAGAGTAAGTTGTTGCATGCGAATGTTAACTTGTTGCATGTAGTATCATCATGTTCATATGCGTATGCCATGCTAAAGTAGTATCATGTTCACCTTGTGCATGCCATGTTGTTCTGTTAATATCATGCTCATGGTTACTTTAACCTGCTAATGCCATGTTGTTGTTTGTCTTGACTGCTTTTTGTTATTGTGAGCTTGCAAGTACATTCAATGTACTAACCTGGCGTGTCATGCCAGTTTGCAGGTCGTGCCTGGATTGCTTGCTTGTTTGGTGTGGTTCCTGTGTTCGCGAGCTAGGATAAACGTTCCAGCCAGAGTCCTTGTGGACTGGAGTTCATAATCGCCGTTCGTTGTTCCGCTGCCAATAGTTGCTCCGCAGCCTCGAGTTGTTATGTTGCTTGCATAGAGCAACTATGGTTGGCATAGTGTCGTTGTGCCGATGTTATTCATTGTAATATCAGAGACCTTGTATTCATATTCATGTTGTAATAGAGGTCTGGTTTGTTCTATGCTAAGTAGTGTCGTATTCCAGAAAACTTCACCTCGATCTCTGGGCTGGAATACGGGGCATTCCGGTTTGTCTGAGTCGGGGTGCCATAGCTCGTTGATCAAAGATGGTTAAGGTTTCCTAACCATGGACATGTGTTGTCATTCGATAACAGGATCATATCATTAGGAGAATGATGTGATGGACAAAACCCATCCGTTAGCTTAGCATAATGATCATTTAGTTTTATTGCTATTGCTTTCTTCTTGTCAAATACATATTCCATAGACTATGACATTATGCAACTCCCGATTACCTGAGGAATACCTTGTGTGCTATCAAACATCACAATGTAACTGGGTTATCATAAAGATGCTCTATAGGTATCTCCGAAGGTGTTTGTTGAGTTGGCATAGATCAAGATTAGGATTTGCCATTCAGAGTATCGGAGAGGTATCTCTAGGCCCTCTCGATAATACACATCATAAGCTTGCAACTAAACGACTAAGGAGTTAGTCACAAGGTGATGTATTACAGAACGAGTAAAGAGACTTGCCAGTAGCGAGATTGAACTAGGTATGAAGATACCGACGATCGAATCTCGGGCAAATAACATACGGATGGACAAAGGGAATTACGTATGTTGTCATAACAGTTCAACCGATAAAGATCTTCGTAGAATATGTAGGAGCCAATATGGGCGTCCAGGTTCCGCTATTGGTTATTGACCGGAGAGGTGTCTCGGTCATGTCTACATAGTTCTCGAACCCGTAGGGTCCGCACGCTTAACGTTCGATGACGATATAGTATTATATGAGTTATGTGATTTGGTGAACGAATGTTGTTCGGAGTCCCAGATGATATCACGTACATGACGAGGAGTCTCGAAATGGGCGAGAGGTAAAGATTGATATATAGGACGATGGTATTCGGTCACCGGAAGTGTTCTGCAGGGTACGGGGTACTTATCGGGTCATCGGAAAGGAGTTTTGGGCACCCCCGACAAAGATATGGGCCTAATGGGCCAGAGGGGGAACAGGCCAGCCCCTGGTGCTCCCCTTCTTTGGACAACAGGCCCTAATGGAAGGAAAGGGGGAGGGCTAGGCCCTTGAGGGAGTCCTAGATTAAGGGGTCCTCGGGCGTCCGGCCTGTTGGCATGGGCCGGACTGATGGGTTGTGAAGATACAAGACCGAAGACTCTCACCCGTGTCCGGATAGGACTCTCCTTGGCATGGAAGGCAAGCTTGGCGTTCGGATATGAAGATTCCTTTCTCTGTAACCGACTTTGTACAACCCTAGTCCCCTCCGGTGTCTATATAAATCGGAGGGCTTAGTCCGTAGAGGCAAGGAGAATCATAATCATATAGGCTATACATCTAGGGTTTTAGCCATTACGATCTCGTGGTAGATCAACTCTTGTAATACTCATATTCATCAAGATCAATCAAGTAGGAAGTAGGGTATTACCTCCATAGAGAGGGCCCGAACCTGGGTAAACATCGTGTCCCCCGCCTCCTAATACCATCGACCTTAGACGCATAGTTCGGGACCCCCTACCCGAGATCTGCCAGCTTTGACACCGACACCCCTCCCGCCTTTCCCTCTCATGGGAGAAAGGAAAGGGGGGCGCCACCATCCCCTGACTTTCGCCCGCACCTATATAAGGCAGGTGGGGGCGCGGCTTGGGAGGGACTCCAAGTAGGATTCCTCCTACTTGGGAGCCTCCTTTGGCTGCTCCTTCCTCCCTCCCACCTATATATGTGGGAGGTGTTGGGGAGCGCAGTAATTTCAAAAAAAATCCTACGATCACGCAAGATCTATCTAGGAGATGCATAGCAATGAGAGGGGGGAGTGTGTCCACGTACCCTCCTAGACCGAAAGCGGAAGCGTTTAGTAACGCGATTGATGTAGTCGAACTTCTTCGCGATCCAATAGATCCAAGTACCGAACGTACGGCACCTCCGCATTTAGCACACGTTCAGCTCGATGATGTCCCTCGTGCTCTTGATCCAGTTGAGGACGAGGGTGAGTTCTGTTAGCACGATGGTGTGGTGACGATGATGATGATGCTACCGGCATAGGGCTTCGCATAAGCACTACGATGGTATGATCAAGGTGTGTAACTATGGAGGGGGACACCGCACACGGTTAAGAAAACTTGTGTGTTCTAGGGTGCCCCCTGCCCCCGTATATAAAGGAGGGAGGGGAAGCCTGCCGGCCCTATGGTGTTCCCCAAGAGGAGGAGTCCTACTAGGACTTCCTAGTCCTAGTAGGATTCCCCTCCAAGGAAGAGAAGGAAGGAAGGAGAGGGAGAGGGAGTAGGAAAGGAGGGCGCCTCCCCCTTACCCTACTCCAATTCGGACCCAAGGGGGCGCGTCTAGCCCTCCTGCGGCTCTCCTCTCTCTCCACTAAGGCCCATGGTGGCCCATTAGTTCCTCCCGGGGATTCTGGTAACCCCTCTGGCACTCCGTTTTTTACTCGAAACTATCTGGAACACTTCTGGTGTCCGAATAACATGGTCCAATATATCAATCTCTATCTCTCGACCATTTCGAGACTCCTCGTCACGTCCGTGGTCTCATCCGGGACTCCGAACAAACTTCGGTCATAAAAAACACATAACTCATAATACATATCGTCATCGAACGTTAAGCGTGCGGACCCTACGGGTTCGAGAACTATGTAGACATGACCGAGACACATCTCCGGTCAATAACTAATAGCAGAACCTGGACGCTCATATTGTCTCCTACATATTCTATGAAGATCTTTATCGGTCAAACCGCATAACAACATACGTTGTTCCCTTTCTCATCGGTATGTTACTTGCCCGAGATTCGATCGTCGATATCATCATACCTAGTTCAATCTCGTAACCAGCAAGTCTCTTTACTCGTTCCGTAATACTTCATCCCGCAACTAACTCATTAGTCACAATGCTTGCAAGGCTTATAGTGATGAGCATTACCTAGAGGGCCGAGAGATACCTCTCTGAAACACGGAGTGACAAATCCTAATCTCGATGTATGCCAACCCAACAAAACACCTTCGGAGACACCTGTAGAGCATCTTTAAAATCAGCCATTTACGTTGTGACGTTTGATAGCACACATGGTGTTCCTCCGGTATTCGAGAGTTGCATAATCTCATAGTCTGAGGAACATGTATAACTCATGACGAAAGCAGTAGCAATGAAACTGTAACAATCATAATGCTAAGCTAACGAAGGGTCATGTGCATCACATCATTCTCCTAATGATGTGATCCCATTAGTCAAATGACAACACATGTCTATGGTTAGGAAACATAACCATCTTTGATTAACGATCTAGTTAAGTAGAGGCATACTAGGGACACTATGTTTTGTCTATGTATTCACACATGTACTAAGTTTCCGGTTAATACAATTCTGGCATGAATAATAAACATTTATCATGAAATAAGGAAATAAATAACAACTTTATTATTGCCTTTAGGGCATATTTCCTTCAGTCTCCCACTTGCACTAGAGTCAACAATCTAGATTACAAAAGAATGATTCTAACACCCATGGAGTTTTGGTGTTGATCATGTTTTGCTCGTGGAAGAGGCTTAGTCAACGGGTCTGCAACATTCAGATCCGTATGTATCTTGCAAATCTCTATGTCTCCTTCCTACACTTGATGACTGATGGAATTGAAGCGTCTCTTGATGTGCTTGGTTCTCTTGTGAAATCTGGATTCCTTTGCCAAGGCAATTGCACCAGTATTGTCACAAAAGATTTTCATTGGACTCGATGCACTAGGTATGCCACCTAGATTGGATAAGAACTCCTTCATCCAGACTCCTTCATTTGCTGCTTCCGAAGTAGCAATGTACTCTACTTCACACGTAGATCCCGCCACGATGCTCTGCTTGGAACTGCACCAACTGACGGCTCCTCCATTAAATAAAAATATGTATCGGGTTTGCGACTTAGAGTCATCCGGATCAGTGTCAAAGCTTGCATCGACGTAACCATTTACGACGTGCTCTTAGTCACCTCCATAAACGAGAAACATATCCTTAGTCCTTTTCAAGTATTTTAGGATGTTCTTGACCATTGTCCAGTGCTCCACTCCGGGATTACTTTGGTACCACCCTGCTATGCTTATAGCAAGGCACACATCAGGTATGGTACACAACATTGCATACATGATAGAACCTATGGCTGAAGCATAGGGAATAACTTTCATTTTCTCTCTATCATCTGCAGTGGTCGGGCATTGAGTTTGACTCAACTTCACACCTTGTAACACAGGCAAGAACCCTTTCTTTGACTGATCCATTTTGAACTTTTTCAAAACTTTATCAAGGTATGTTCTTTGTGGAAGTCTAATTAAGCGTCTTGATCTATCTCTATAGATCTGGATGCCCAATATGTAAGCAGCTTCACCGAGGTCTTTCACTGAAAAACTCTTATTCAAGTATCCTTTTATGCTATCCAGAAATTTTATATCATTTCCAATCAACAATATGTCATCCACATATAATATTAGAAATGCTAGAGAGCTCCCACTCACTTTTTTGTAAATACATGCTTCTCCAAAAGTCTGTATAAAACCATATGCTTTGATCACACTATCAAAGCGTTTATTCCAACTCCGAGAGGCTTGCACCAGTCCAAAAATGGATCGCTGGAGCTTGCACACTTTGTTAGCACCCTTTGGATCGACAAAACCTTCTGGTTGCATCATATACAACTCTTCTTCCAGAAATCAATTCAAGAATGCGGTTTTGATATCCATCTACCAAATTTCATAATCATAAAATGCAGCAATTGTTAACATGATTCAGACAGACTTAAGCATCGCTATGGGTGAGAAAGTCTCATCATAGTCAACTCCTTGAACTCGTCGAAAACCCTTCACGACAAGTCGAGCTTGGTAAACAGTGACATTACTGTCAGTGTCAGTCTTCTTCTTGAAGATCCATTTATTTTCTATGGCTTGCCGATCATCGGGCAAATCCACCAAAGTCCACACTTTGTTCTCATACATGGATCCCATCTCAGATTTCATGGCCTCAAGCCATTTAGAGGAATCTGGTCTCATCATCGCTTCCTCATAGTTCGTAGGTTCACCATGGTCTACAACATGACTTCCAGAACAGGATTACCGTACCATTCTGGTGCGGATCATACTCTGGAAGACCTATGAGGTTCTGTACTAACTTGATCTGAAGTTTCATCATCATCATCATTATTTTCCTCACTATTTGGTGTAGGAATCACTAGAATTGATTTTTGTGATGAACTACTTTCCAATAAGGGAGAAGGTACAATTGCCTCATCAAGTTCTACTTTCCTCCCACTCACTTCTTTCGAGAGAAACTCCTTCTCTAGAAAGGATTTTTTTAGCAACAAAGATTTTGCCTTTGGATCTATGATAGAAGGCGTACCCAACAGTTTCCTTTGGGTATCCTATGAAGACGCACTTCTCCGATTTGGGTTCGATCTTATCAGGTTGAGGCTTTTTCATAAGCATCGTAGCCCCAAACTTTAAGAAACGACAACTTTGGTTTCTTGCCAAAACATAGTTCATAAGGCGTTGTCTCAACGGATTTTGATGGCACCCTATTTAAAGTGAATGCAGCCGTCTCTAAAGCATAACCCCAAAACGATAGCGGTAAATCAGTAAGAGACATCATAGATACCCTGCTCTGTCTCTAAACCTAAATAACAACTGTGTGACCTGCTGAGTCCTAGTGTCACCCGCTCGTTGTGTATCTCTTGTTTATTGACTACATTGACAATGGCATGGGACATAGATGTAAACCTATTAGGAGGAAGCCTTTTTGGCTTGTACTAATAATGCAGCACTTGCTTGCATACTGCCATGACCTTGGTGGGTCCCTATTGCCATCCTATCCACAAATAGTCATCTCCTTATTCCTCTTAGTTGTTGACCATGTTGACAATGCCAGACGGTGGCGCACCGTGCACGGCGAGCGAACCAAGGCAGAGGACGATGGCGAGGCCTCGGACGGGAACGAACATGAGTCGTGGAAGATGCGGCAGTCTAGTCAGAAGCAGAGAGAAGTATGAGGGTTGACTGGTTCAGGTGCAGGTTGGGGTTAACATCGCCAGAGAATAACAGGACATGTGGGGGAATAGAGGGATGGACTTGCAAACGTTTGGGGGTACGGTAGGGTGGCGGAGGCACAACCAGTCGTGGGAGGCGGGAGCAGGCAGGGCAGACAGCATGGTTTGGATTGGGCGGCTGGAGGAACAAGACAAGAGATAGAAGAAACATGATAGATGTTGGATGTCAATCCAACGACTGGTAGGAAGAATCTTTTGTTGACTAAGTCGACACCACCTTGGATAGGCTTTTTCCTCATGGGTCACAAATGTCAGAATCCAAATCTCACGACCATGCAGCCTTTCTTTTGAAGAATTACAGCCTATTTGGTGTGCTAGCTCAAAATTAGTTTGTGGGTGCTGGCGGGCGCTAAGCACTTAGGTTCTGTAATGCACAATGTTCTCAAGCAGCCTGCAAGAGTGATGTTATTTCCCTAGGATTTGTTACAATAGTTCTCTCCTAATTAAGGAAATGGCAAGCCATTTGCCTTGTTTCAAAGAAAAAATTACAGCCACAGCCGAGTTGAAAAGGGCAACAACATCCAACTCAAGCTTACAAACGGTACAGAAGCACAAGGATTAATTGTTCACCGGGTTAAGACAAAACCCAAATTGAACATGGCAACAACATCTAAACCAACCACTGTTTTTGGAAGTCACAAATAAATGGATCGATCTAATCAGTAAAATCAACATCATGTGCCAAAAATTTTACTGGAATATGACCACAAATTGTTGCAAATAGAAGCCGAGCATGTTCAGAAGCCCATTTATCCACCCAAAACTTCTTTTTTTGTTGTTCAACATATCCATCTGTGAGAGATGTTGTCGTTTATTTCCATTTGCTATTTTTGGTGGATGCTAACCCTGTTGTAGTTAATATGCCTTTCCATGTACTTACGCAGGGCCATAATGGGTGATGTTATTGTTTGCCGCCAAGGCTAGCTGCATCCCATGTCTTACAATATTTCATCATTTGTGCAATTGCAGTTTAGTTTCTAACATTTATTTACTTCTTGTAGGTACACATGTCAGCGTCACTGGTCCACGCTTCGACTCGGAGGTACCATATGACTTGGGGTGGGCTCTTTCCCATGTGAAGTGCCCCAACAACTACCCCTCAGGACTTACCAAGTATGAACTGACCAATTCAATCTTACCCATACCAGTTGCAATGGTTATGTTTTGTACGGTTGATGTATTAAGCATGTTGTAGTAAACACGCCTAACCCATCTTATCTAATTTCCCTATCTTTTTATAGACAACAGGGCCATTCTCTGCTCTAGCAGCACCTGCCTTGTGTTGTTTAACTCTGTCAATTTCATTTCTATCGGTACCAGTTTCAAAGACTAAACTAGGTTGTCTGTAGTTAAACGTGCATGTTGTAGTAAACAGCTCTATCCATTTTTTAATCCGTCCCTTTGCTACTGTGCTACTCTTTCAAAACGAAGATATCATAGATGTTATCGTTTTATTACCATTTGCTATTTTTGGTGGATGTTAACCATGTTGTAGTTAACATTGTATTTCCATATATTTACGCAGGGCTACAATGGGTGATGTTGTTGTTTGCCGTCGAGGTTGGCTGCATCCCATGTCTGATACACCATTTGTTCCTAAATATAAGTGTTTTTAGAGATTCCAATATAGACTACATATGGAGCAAGACGAGTGAATCTACATTCTAATCTAAACTATGTCTATATACATCTGTATGTAGTTCATATTGAAATCTCTAAAAAACACTTGTACTTAGGAATGGAGGTAGTTGTATTTTACATCATTTCTGCAATCGCGGTTTAGCTTCTAACTTTTACTGGTTGCCTGTAGGTACATATATCAGTGGCACTGATCCATGCCTTGATCCCTTTTGCATTTGGGGCAATGAGATATTCACGAACAAGCGTCAAGTGAGGAAACTAAGAAAGATCGTTAGGCGAAAAAGACGGGTGATGGGAATTAAGATCTTTATTTACACTTTGTCCAAGGCAACTGTGAACTTTAGGGTCGTAAGTAATGTGTTGCCTTTTCCCCAGCCCACAACGAGCTACTCTATTAGATATGAATATCTGTTTTTTCTCCTTTCAGTGGTTTCTGAAGCAATTTACTGATGATTACCTTGCAAACCACATGACCGGAGTGGAGGAAACTACGGTTAAAGTATATAATTTATACTACCATGATAATGGTCTAGAAATCTTCCTGAAGGTGGTGAAGGATGGGCGGGCGATCGTCACAAGGGGTTTGACAAAAGTTTTTTGTGCCTATGGCATGCAGTAGGGCACATTATGGGCATTTCTCTTCTTCAACACCATCGGCAGTGAAAATGATTTACACTTCTCTCTTCACCTTCACCGCCTCTAAATATTTTGGTTCATCATAGTTAATTGTGTTGGGGAATGTAGCATGCAATTTCAAAAAAAATCCTACGCTCAAGCAAGACTATCTAGGAGATGCATAGCAACGAGAGGGGGAGAGTGTGTCTATGTACCCTCGTAAAACAAAAGCGGAAGCGTTTGACAACGTATTTGATGTAGTCGAACTTCTCCTCGTTCCGACCGATCAAGCACCAAACGTACAACACCTCTGAGTTCTGCACACGTTCAGCTCGATGATGTCCCTCAAACTCTTGATCCAGCAGAGTGTCGAGGAAATAGATGAGTTCCGTCAGCACGACGGCGTGGTGACGGTGATGGTGAAGTTATCCGCGCAGGGCTTCGCCTAAGCACTACGAGAATATGATTGGAGGCGTAAACTATGGAGGGGGGCGCCGCACATGGCTAACAATTGTTGGTGTGAATTCTAGGCTCCCCCTCCCCATGTATATATAGGTGAGAGGGGGAGGGGAGAAGCCTTGGGGCGCCCCAAGTAGGAGGAATCCTACTTGGGCCCCTAATCCAATTCCCCCCTCCCCTTTCCTTTTACCGGGAGGGGGAAAAAGGGAAGAGGGAAGGAAGAATGAAAGGGGGCCGGAACCCCCTCTTCCTTATCCTATTAGGACTCTTGCCTTAAGGGGGGCACCACCCCTTGTGGGCTGGTGTGCTCCCCTCTTATGGCCCGTAAGGCCCATTGTTCGCCCGGGGGGTTCCGGTAACGCCCCCGGTACTCCGACATGTACCCGATACACCCTGGAACTCTTCCGATGTCCGAATACTATCATCCCATATATCAATCTTTACCTCTCGACCATTTCGAGACTCCTCATCATGTCTGTGATCTCATCTGGGACTCCGAACAACATTGGACACCAAATCACATAACTCATATAATACAAAACCGTCATCGAACGTTAAGCGTGCGGACCCTACGGGTTCGAGAACTATGTAGACATGACCGAGACACCTCTCTAGTTAATAACCAATAGCAGAACCTGGATGCTCATATTGGCTCTCCTTAATTCTACGAAGATCTTTATCGGTCGAACTGTTATGACAACATATGTTATTCCCTTTGTCATCGGTATGTTACTTACCCGAGATTCGATTGTCGGTATCTTCATACCTAGTTCAATATCATTACCGGCAAGTCTCTTTACTTGTTCCATAATGCATCATCCTACAACTAACTCATTAGTCACTTTGCTTGCAAGGCTTCTTATGATGTACATTACCGAGAGGGCCCAGAGATACCTCTCTCATACTCGGGGTGAAAAATCCTAATCTTCATCTATGCCAACCCAATAAACACCTTCGGAGATACCTGTAGAGAATCTTTATAATCACCCAGTTATGTTGTGACGTTTGATAGCACATAAGGCATTCATCCGGTATCCAGGAGTTGCATAATCTCATAGTCGGAGGAACATGTATTTGACATGAAGAAAGCAATAGCAATAAAACAGAACGGTCATTATGCTAAGCTAACGGATGGGTCTTGTACATCACATCATTCTCTAATGATGTGATCCCATTCATCAAATGACAACACATGACTATGGTTAGGAAACTTAACCATCTTTGGTTAACGAGCTAGTCTAGTAAAGGCTTTACTAGGGACACAATGTTTTGTATATGTATCCACGCATGTATAAGTTTTCGGTCAATACAATTCTAGCATGAATAATAAACATTTATCATAAAATTAGTAAATATGAAATAACAACTTTATTATTGCCTCTAGGGCATATTTCCTTCAGTCTCCCACTTGCACTAGATTCAATAATCTAGTTCACATCGCCATGTGATTTAACACCAATAGTTCACATATTCATGTGACAACCACCCAAAGGGTTTACTAGAGTCAATAATCTAGTTCACATCGCTGTGTGATTGACACCCAAAGAGTACTAAGGTGTGATGATGTTTTGCTTGTGAGAGAGTTTTAGTCAACGGGTCTATCATTTTCAGATCCTATGTATTTTGCAAATTTCTATGCCTACAATGCTCTGCATGGAGCTACTCTAGCTAATTGCTCCCACTTTCAATATGTATCTAGATCAAGACTCAGATTCATCCGGATCAATGTCAAAGTTTGCATCAAAATAACTCTTTACGACAAACTCTTTATCACCTCCATAACCGAGAAACATTTCCTTAGTCCTCTTAGGTAACTACGGATAATTTTGACCATTGTCTAGTGATCTACTCCTGGATCACTATTGTACCCCCTTGCCAAACTCAAGGTAAGGCACATAACAAATCTGATACACAGCATGGCATACTTTATATAACCTATGGCTAAGGCATAGGGAATGACTTTCATTCTCTCTCTATCTTCTGTCGTGGTCGGGTTTTGGGTCTTGCTCAACTTCACACTTTACAATACATGCTAGAACTTCTTCTTTGACTGATCTATTTTGAACTCCTTCGAAATCTTGCCAAGGTGTGTGATTTGTGAAAGTCCTATTAAGCGTATGGATCTATCTCTATAGATCTTGATGCCCAATACATAAGCAGCTTCACCAAGGTCTTTCATTGAAAAACTTTTACTCAAATATCTTTTTATGCTATCTAGAAATTCTATATCATTTCCAATCAACAATATGTCATCCACATATAATATTAGAAATGCTATAGAGCTCCCACTCACTTTCTTCTAAATATAGGCTTCTCCGAAAGTCTGTATATAAAACCATATGCTTTGATCACCTCATGAAAGCGTATATTCCAACTCCGAGATGCTTGCACTAGTCCATAAATGGATCGCTAGAGCTTCCACACTTTGTTAGTACCTTTAGGATTGACAAAACCTTCTAGTTGCATCATATACAACTCTTCTTTAAGAAATCCATTAATGAATGCAATTTTGACATCCATTTGCCAGATTTCATAATCATAAAATGCGGCAGTTGCTAACATGATTCGGACAGACTTAAGCATCGCTACGGGTGAGAAAGTCTCATCGTAGTCAACTCCTTGAACTTGTCGAAAACCTTTTGCGACAAGTCGAGCTTTATAGACAGTAACATTACCATCAACGTCAGTCTACTTCTTGAAGATCCATTTATTTTTTATGGGTCACCGATCATCGGGCAAATCCACCAAAGTCCACACTTTGTTCGCATGCATGGATCCTATCTCAGATTTCATGGCCTCAAGTCATTTGTCGGAACTTGGGCTCATCATAGCTTCTTCATAGTTCGTAGGTTCATCATGGTCAAGTACCATGACTTCCAGAACAGGATTACCATACCAATCTAGTGCGGATCGTGCTCTGGTTGACCTACGAGGTTCAGTAGTAACTTGATCTGAAGTTTCATGACCATTATCATTAGCATCCTCTCTAGTTGGTGTAGGCTTCACGGGAACGGATTTCTCAGATGAGCTACTTTCCAAATTGAGACAAGGTACATTTACCTCATCAAGTTCTACTTTCCTTCCACTCACTTCTTTCGAGAGAAACTCCTTCTCTAGAAAGGTTCCATTCTTGGCAAAAAAGATCTTGCCTTCGGATCTGTGATAGAAGGTGTACCCAATTGTTTCCTTAGGGTATCTTATGAAGACACACTTCTCCGATTTGGGTTCGAACTCATCAGGCTGAAGCCTTTTGACATAAGCATTGCATCCCCAAACTTTAAGAAACGATACCTTAGGTTTATTGCCAAACCATAGTTCATACGGTGTCATCTCAATGGATTTTGATAGTGCCCTATTTAACGTGAATGCATAACCCCAAAACGATAGTGGTAAATCGGTAAGAGACATCATAGATCGTACCATATCTAATAAAGTACAGTTACGACATTCAGACACACCATTATGCTGTGGTGTTCCAGATGGTGTGAGTTGTGAAACTATTCCACACTGTTTTAAATGAAGGCCAAACTCGTAACTCAAATATCCGCCTCCGCGATCAGATCGTAGAAACTTTATTTTCTTGTTACGATGATCCTCTACTTCACTCTGAAATTCTTTGTACTTTTCAAATGTTTGAGACTTGTGTTTCATTAAGTAGATATACCCATATTTTCTCAAATCACCTGTGAAGGTCAAAAAATAACGATACCCGCCGCGTGCCTCAACACTCATCGGACCACATACATCGGTATGTATTATTTCCAATAAGTCATTGGCTCGCTCCATTGATCCGAATAATGGAGTTTTAGTCATCTTGCCCATGAGGCATGGTTCACAAGTATCAAATGATTCATAATCAAATGATTCCAAAAGTCCATCTGCATGGAGTTTCATCATGCGCTTCACACCAATATGACCTAAATGGCAGTGCCACAAATATGTTGCACTATCATTATCAACTTTGCATATTTTTTTGCATCAATGTTATGAATATGTATATCACTACGATCGAGATTCAGTAAACCATTTACATTGGGTGTATGACCATAGAAGGTTTCATTCATGTAGCTTGAACAATTATTCTCTGACTTAAATGAATAATTGTATCACAATAAACATGATCCAAGCATATTCATGCTCAACGCAAACACCAAATAACATTTATTTAGGTCCAACACTAATCTCGAAGGTAGAGGGAGTGTGCGGTGGTGATCTTATCAACCTTGGAATCACTTCCAACACATATCATCACCTCGCCCTTAACTAGTCTCTGTTCATTTTGCAACTCCTATTTCGAGTTACTAATCTTAGCAATTGAACCAGTATCAAATACCCCGGGGTTACTATGAACACTTGTAAAGTACACATCAACAACATGGATATCAAATATACCTTTGTTCACTTTGCCATCCTTCTTATCCACCAAGTATTTGGGGTAGTTCCGCTTCCAGTGATCATTTCCTTTGCAGTAGAAGCACTCAGTTTCAGGCTTAGGTCTAGCTTTGGGCTTCTTCACGAGAGTGGCAACTTGCTTTTCATTCTTCTTGAAGTTCCCTTTATTTTCCTTTGCCCTTTTTCTTGAAACTAGTGGTCTTGTTAACCATCAACACTTGATGCTCTTTCTTGATTTCTACCTTCACTGATTTCAGCGTCGCGAAGAGCTCAGGAATGTTTTCCATTATCCCTTGCACATTATAGTTCATCATGAAGTTCTAGTAGCTTGGTGATAGTGACTACAGAACTCTGTCAATCACTATCTGGAAGATTAACTCCCACTTGATTCAAGCGATTGTAGTGCCTAGACATTCTGAGCACATGCTCACTAGCTGAGCTATTCTCCTCCATCTTGTAGGCAAAGTACTTGTCAGCGGTCTCATACCTCTTGACATGGGCATGAGCCTGAAATACTAATTTCAGCTCTTGGAACATCTCATATGCTCTGTGGCATTCAAAAAGTTTTTAAAGTCCCGATTCTAAGCCGTAAAGCATGGTGCACTAAACAATCAAGTAGTCATCATATCGAGCTTGCCAAACATTCATAATGTCTGCATATGCTCCTGCAATAGGTCTGTCACCTCGCGATGCATTAAGGACATAATCCTTCTGTGCAGCAATGAGGATAATCCTCAAATCACAGACCCAGTCCGCATCATTGCTACTATCTTCTTTCAACTTAGTTTTCTCTAGGAACATATCAAAAACATAGGGGAGCTACAAGCAAGCTTTTGATCTACAACATATTTTGCAGATACTCTTAGGATTAAGTTCATGATAAATTAAGTTCAATTAATCATATTACTTAAGAACTCCCACTTAGATTGACATCCCTCAAGTCATCTAAATTATACGTGATCCAAATCAACTAAACCATGTCCGATCATCACGTGAGATGGAGTAGTCATCAATGGTGAATCTATCTTATGTTGATCATATCTACTTTATGATTACGTTCGACCCTTTGGTCTCCAGTGTTTCGAGGCCATATATGTACATGCTAGGCTCGTCAAGTTTAACCTCAGTATTCTGCATGTGCAAAACTGTCTTGCACCCGTTGTATGTGAACGTAGAGCCTATCACACCCGATCATCACGTGGTGTCTCAGCATGAAGAACTGTCGCAATGGTGCATACTCAGGGAGAACAATTATACCTTGAAATTTAGATAAGGGATCATCTTATAATGCTACCGTCGTACTAAGCAAAATAAGATGTATAAAATATAAACATCATATGCAATCAAAATATATGACATGATATGGCCATCATCATCTTGTGCTTTTGATCTCCATCTCCAAAGAATCGTCATGATCTCCATTGTCACCCGCTCAACACCTTGATCTCCATGGTTGTGTCGTGGTCGTCTCACCAACTATTGCTTCTACAACTGTCGCTACCGCTTAGTGATAAAGTAAAGCAATTCACTACAAAAAAATACACTTTCGTGATGATACGTGTTTGTCATAGTAGGTCGCGTTTTTTTCATGCATGTACATCCATGAAGATTTTATGACAGAATCAAGATAGTCATACCTGTGCTGTCGTAGAAGTGTTCCATGACATTACTAAAATTATCATCACGGAAGTGTCCACTTCCATGACGATAAATCGTGTGTCACAGAAGTGCTTTCGTCAAGGGTGACCGACACGTGACATCCACCATAACGGAACGCCGTTAAGCTATCGGATCCGGTTTTGGATCCGATAACCCGTTAACAACCCCGACCAATGGGGATTTTCCACGTGTAAAATCAACATTGGCTGGAGGAAACACATGTCGGCTCACCGTTGGGACAGATGTCATCCACCCATTGGACCGAAGGCGCCTATGATACGGCAACACGTGGCACGGCCCAACAGAGGCCCATTCTTGTGAAAAGGCCGGCCCGTTTGACTTGGTCAAAAGGTGGCGGGCTGGCCCACGGAAAGCCTGTTAACGGCATGTTCGCATATAGCCCATTTACAGCCTGCTAACCTAGGGCCCGTTACGACCTATCTGAATTAGGCCCAGTAGCATCATCTGGGCCGTCCAATATGATTCCAACCCGTTTTAACTTCCGGCTCATGTGTGGCCCATGACTTCTTTCGGCCCATATGAGGCCCTTTGTAACTCTTGGCCCATTAACGGCCCATGGTGAAACTGGCCCGTAATGAACAGTGTATCACTTTATACCCATTAACGGCCCTTTATTCCATTGGTTCATTTCCAGCCCAAGTTATCTTTCGGCCTTCTCAGGGCCTATTGATTCTTGGGCTCATTTGCAGCATTCGGTTACATACGGCCCGTTACTGTCATTTTCTGCTTGTGGGCCAAATTCAGCCTGTCGTTACAGTCGGCCCGTTTGCGGACCGTTAATACGTTGGGCCATTTTCATGTCAAAAAACCCCGTTGGGCTGTTTTCATAGAGTTATCAAATATGGCCTATTAACAGCCCGTTATGGTCCACGAATAGTATGGCCCATGATTGGCGAAATGATGATACGCTCCGTAGAAGGCCCATGGATAGTATGGCCTATAGAAGGCCCATGGATCGTACGGCCCGTAGAAGGCCCATGGACCCTACGGCCCGTAGAAGGCCCATGAATCCTAAGGCCCGTATAGAAAGCCAATGGATCCTACGGCCCGTATAGAAGGCCAATGGATCCTACGGCCGGAAGAAGGCCCATGGATCATACGGCCTGCAGGAGGCCCATGGTTACAACAGTTTGTGTGTTGCCATGATTATTTTGGCCTAGTTACCAAAAATAGGCTATTGTGGCCACTAGAAAAACACAGAAAAAGAACTGAAGTGACTACAAGCAAATAACTAAACAGGACAATAAGGAAATAAATAAGCAAGCAATTAATGCTAGCCTATTACCGCTATTACACATATTACATCCACTGGGTATCAAAGTTCGCCACCAGTGCAAATATAGGGAACAAAGCAGCACATTACATACACTGGCCGTCAAAATTGGCCACCAGTGCAAATAAACGCGGCAGCAAAACAAGAGCATAACTGAAAAAACTTCAGAAGAGCTCAAGAAACGTTATCATGGGTATCCACCATGCTGGCAATAAGCTTAGCAAGCTTATTAGCTTTGTCCTGTTTGGCGCTAAAATCCTCCAACGCTTGCTACTACACCAGAAAGTATGCATCTGGATGCTCTAGAGACTTCCGCAGTCCTTCCGCTTCTTGTCGCAGCATAGCTGATCAATGTCTTTCAGCTTGTAATTGCGACTCAAGAAACCGAACTGATTCAGACAGTGAGTTTGAATAGCTTGTGCAAGCGGTAGTGGCCAGTAACTCGAACACTAAACCAAGACAGGACTTTGGGGTTGTCTCGCTGTCTTCAAGATAGTCTTCCTTAGCTGTTTTATCAGCTTTGTTAGAGACCAACAAGGATGTGTCACTATCCTGAACCTTATCTGCATTACTTCCTTTACCATTGCTTAATAAGGCACTCTTCCCCAATATTCTGTCAGCATTCTAAAAGAAGAAACAAGCAGACACATAACAAGTTTAGCATGTACTAGTATATGAAACTCATTTCGGTGAACCAGTTCATTAGTAAGGTGGACAGGATTAAACTACCAAGTCTTCTATTGCCAAGTACTAGTACATAATAAAAGCATCAAACAAACATATATCTATGTCCTATGGTCACTGCATTGTCTTGCCAAATCAAAATAGAGACACGGTTCAAATCATATCAGTTCAAGACAAAGCAGCAGTGAAAGAATACAAAGCGTGGGAAACTACACGACATAACAAGATTTCAGATGGGTACCACGGGTCTACATGTACAACAACACTATTGGCTCTGTTGTGATGCTAGTAATGTGCATGATATGAAAGTCAACTGTATACACAATTGAAATTGAAATCAACAGAGCTATTGATAAGAGCAAACCTGTTAAAGAAACATGCGTGAACATACCTGCCGTGCCATTGGAGTTTCGATTGGATCCTTCAATTTAAAAATAAGTTTGTATGAGTAAATACAGTGATACAAGAGCAAAGCAATCATAGTTAAAAAAGGCGCACCTAAGCGAGCGCTTAAGCGCACCTAGGCTCTAGGCGTTGACAAAATGCATTGCGCATAACTATGCTTAATTTGTGCATAACTGTGCATAAGCATGCACTTTGGTCAGTAAAGCGCAAGGCGGTGGCAAAACGCACAATTAACGTCTAGCGCTTTTTTGAACTATGATAGCAATGGAATCTTAAATTAGAACAGTTGTTCTTCAGGTTTAGGCACTTGTTCTACATGAATAGAGTACAGTAAGATGCAAGAATATAATACTTAAAAATAGAAAATGAGCTCATAGACCTTACCACATTATTGGTTCGGGACCAGTACAGAACAAGGCGTTCCCAGTCATCGCCCAGTAAATGTGTCTTAGGAGAATGTAAGGTAATTTGATGAGTTTCTTTGCCGGTGAAGTATGTTTTCTTCAGGTAATTCCGATACTGCCACCAAGCATTCTTGAAGATAGCAGAGGTATTAGCATAGGTTACCTCATCCTGAGTTTCCAAATCGGTCCTTCTCTATAGAGAAAAGTGGGAAAAATTGTTGTATTATAACCATCATGGAGGTAGGATGTATGGACGAAGCAAAGTAATTGCCATGAATAACATTACTTACACATAACTCTTGGACAAACACCTACAACTAGCATTTTCCTTCATCTTCAGTATAATATTTCCAAGATGGGAAGATACGCATATATGATTTAACAACATCAAATGTGATAGATGCTAAACTATGACTAGCTGGTTGTGCTTCCTCCACAGGAATAGGCATACTAACTGGTGGAGTTGGGGTTCGCCGTGATAGTACTGGCCCTTTGGGCACTGGAGCTGCCTTACTAACTGCTCTTGTTTGGGAGCTCTGTGGTGGAGATGGTGATGTGTCAACAGGAACTGGGTTACTATCGGCTGGGTTGGGATTAGATTGGGTGAAGCTGGTTCTCTGTCCATCGCAGTAGGGGTACAATCTGCGAGAGTTGGGGTTATGTGTGGTAGGGCTGGTTCTTGTGCATGTACAACCGGGGTGCTATCTCCACTAAGAGGTAGCACTGTTTTAGTTGAAGACCGTGTTTTTAGTCCGCTAGATACTGGCATCACTTGCTCCAATTCAAATGGCTGATAAACAGGAAACATAGTTGAATGTACAGACATTGTATGAGAGACAGATGCAATAGATAGTGTGGAAAAAAGAGGGCATGAAATAGTTGACATGTATATTGTTTAACTAAAATGGATAGCATGACATAATTTCACATATATGATGTCTATCTAAACTAGATAGCATAGCATAACATAATTCAAAGATATGATGAATAACTAAACAGGATCGCATGACATAATTCACCTACATGTTATCTAAGTAATCAGGATCGCATCATTTAATTCACATATGTGATTTATATGCTAAACAGAGGGCATTCGATATGATGTCTGAACTGAGAACATGATGCTGAATATTGTGTATATGATGTCTAAACTATGCAATGCAAGACACCGTATGCATGATATGAGCAGTATAACCGTGCCAAGTTAGAGCATACACCTCAGTGGGGGAATAGGACTGGTCATCTATCTCTGAATCCATCTCTGAGGAGCTATCGGGACCCAACAAGAGATCTGCTTCGACGGGTAGCACTGTCTGCTCTGAAGGCCTTGTTTTCACTCCAGATTTTTCCATCTCCCACCCAAATGGCCGATTCACAGGAAGAGTAGTTTAATGTACAAACATTGTCGACAAATGGAAATGTAATGAAGAAAAGGATGGGCAAGATATCATTCAAATATATGATGCCTGGTTAAACAGGATGGCATTGCACATTTCACATATATTATGGCTGGCTAAAAGACATGAGACTGCATAATTCACATATATGATATAGAAACTAAACAGGTGGCATTACAGAACATGTCTAAACTAAGCAGATGACATATATGATGTCAAAAGTAGGCACTGCAAGGCAACATATGCATGATATGACTAACATCATCATGCCAAGGTAGAGAAAACACCTTGGGGGGTAAATAGGAGTGGTCAGCAACGTCTGAATCCTCCTCAGAACAGATATCTTCCTCTGGATTACAATCTGGAGAGGGATGGGGAGGGTTTGCCATTGAACCCACCATGGAGCGATGTCTGCATGACATTGTATTGCCGCGCAAAACTCTTCTCCTTTTCTCTACATGTTCAGCATGACTGTGTACAATATCTGACATGCATACGAAAAAAATATGGTGAGATTATGTAAGGAGAGCATGCAGAAATTTAGAGTGATGGTAACAACCAGTGGATCGACGTTTTTCCGTTGAACCAAAATAGCCCTAATGGATCGACGTGAATGTATAGTAATAAGTGATGCAACAAGTGTACAACCTCTTTGCCGTAGCCGTGTCGACCTCAGCATCATTGGGTTGGTTGCTGAAGCAGTTGAGGCAGAGGTGGCTATCGGAGGTGTGGAGGAAGATCTGAGGAATCTGTAGATGGCATCCAGGGCACTGCTCTGTTGTGATGGATCGTTCTGTCGTTGGAGCAGCTCCGGTGAGCCGTAAGACGCCAAGGCTGAAGCAGCACAAGACAGACATCGTCAATCTCAAGTGGGATTCTAATAGCATCTCCAATAGATGATGTAAAATGGATGTAAAATTTACATCACCAAAAACCACCTGACAACAACAGATGAGGTAAAAATTGTTGACTCTGAACTTAACTGTCGAAACTGAAATTTACTGTGGAATCTGAATGCTACTGTCGAAATTGAACGCAAGGGTAGCAGAGAGGCGCTTGACATGTAGTTTAGGGAGGGCATGCAGTTCATCTTCAACCTGCACCCCCCTGAGCCGCCAGCCACCACTGGCCCCAGCGCCGCCTCGCGGCCCCGAAACAACTCCCCACCGCCGCCCCGGCCAGCCCTCTAACCCCCCCTACCCTGAACCCTAAGATAGATAGCAGGGTACCTCTCCGGTGAGCCCCCATCCCCGCTACGGGTGGTTCTTCCTTAACTCCGCCGAGCCCCCCCCCCACCCACCCAACCCCTAAAAATCGACTGACCCAAAAGTCGATTCGGTCGACTGAAGTGTGGCTAAATCAGAGTAGAGCAGCAGCACAAGCGAGGGGGAGAGCAGCAGTAGCAGCTGGGCGAGCGAGCGATCGAGCGAAAGCCGGAGCAGCAGCAGCAGCGCGAGCGAGCGAGCGAGAGCCGGAGCAGCAGCAGCAGATCCGGCTGGTATGGACGCCACCGCCGAAGGGGCCTCGCACTGGGGGAGAGCCGCCATGGAGATGTCGCCCACGGCGCCGGCTTCAAGGTAGACGCTCCATAGGGGTGCGGGATGGAGCACCGTCGGCACCGGGAGGTCGAGTTGAGGAGAAAGTGTGATGCGATGAGTATACAACCTCTTTGGTGGCGCCGAGTAGGCCTCGGCGTCATCCGAGGAGTCGGTGAGGATGCTGCGGTTCCGGTGGAGCAGGTTAAGGCGGTGCTGTGGGGATGGAGCAGCTGTGATAGATGAAGCAATCATCGAAGCAGCTCCTTGGAGGTGGAGGACGGGGCGGCTGAACCGGCGAGACGACGAGATGGACGACGGATCCTCATCAGGGGAGGCGGACGAGGGACGTTGAGCTATTGCGGTGGATGACGTTGTCGGGGAAGAGGCTCCAGCTGGGCAGCGGTGACGTGGCGGACGGAGGAGGGTCGGGTTTTGCAGCTGGAGCGGAGAGGTTATGGCGGCCTGGGATTTCGAATGGCGAAAAGGGGGCGATGGGAGGGGGTGAAGCATGACTTAGGGACGCGCTTGTCCAAAATGTAGGGTGTGTTACAAAAGTACCCCCCACCGATTTGAACTAGTGGCCCTTTCGGCTTAGGGTTAGAAGGGGGATTTCGCATGTCAGGATTTGGCAGCTGGAGGGAGTTTTCGCGCGCGTTGTAATTTCGGGATAGCAAGGCGCGGGTTGTGAAGGCGCCAGTTTTGGGAGCACGATATCTGAATTTTCGTGATATAACAAGACGCGGGTTGAATTTTAGGGACAAGCCTAATGTGTAGTAATATTGTACTTGTACGTACCAAATCAATTCGCACTTCCCTCAACCAAAAGGAAAATGAAAAAAATAAAACTATTCACACCACACAAAGAGAGAGTCTTGCCCCGTTTTACTATACAAATGTTATTCAAAGCTACTTCCTCCTTCCATCTATATAGGGCCTAATGCGTTTTTTGATGCTAACTTTGACCAAATATTAGAGCAATAATATATGACATGCGACTTACACAAAGCACACCGTTAAATTCGTTTGTGAAAGGTTCTTTCAATGATATAATTTTCACATTGTGCATGTCATGTACTATTAATCTTGTCAATAGTCAAAGGCGGTCTTAAAAATCTCATTATGCCCTATATAGATGGAAGGAGGGAGTATGAATCCATATTATGTCCAATTAAATTTTTTCGCTTGCTGTATAATGCATGTAACCTACTCATACCAACATTTTAGTGCATTCCAAATGTCTATACTAGCGCTGCAATTCGAACTAAATTTGAATTCGTTTCTCTATTTCAATAAGAATCTACAATCATGGTTGTTGCCAACTTCAACCATCATAGTTTCCTTGCTATCCGCCAGATATAAATCGGACGGCCTATAATGCAGGATGGCAGGCACACCATCATCAACAACTCCGTTTTTTATAAGAGTAGAGATAAAAATATTAAATGTAGTATAACATGTTCATAACCACACCATGTGTATCACCGTTATATATATTCACACATGCGTCGTTTAAAACACTATGATAAATTCTTCAAATATCTGAATTTGCTTTTTATAATGAAGTATATATGATCTCTATTTGTCTTTTACACCCACACAACCCTCTTATCTTTGTAGCTAGCGCTAACTTCCTCTTGTGCATGCACACGCCCGCATCCCTCTCACCCTCCCTCAGCATTCTCTAGCTCCATCGCGCAAATTCGTCTTTTCACTTTAGGTCGTTCACCCATGGTGTGTGTAGGCCCCCCGGCTCCTTCTTTACGGCACACATCGATCGATATGCCTCTCTAGCCAGGTGTACCTAGCACAAACACAAGCTTCCCCTCTTCTCTTGTCACCGTCGATGCATCACTCCCACCACTCTTTTCATCATTCTCGTACTCGCACACTCCTTCCCCCTCGATATAGTATGCCTCTCGTACCACCTCCTAGATGCATCCCTCTCTCTATATCCTTCTCATCGTGCCTCATTTGCTTCTAACACACACATGCATGTATACCGATCAATCTCCCAACATATACCTAGATCGACCTAACTACCCCCCCCCTATCGATCGACGTACCTCACAAGTTATGTCTCTCCTTTCTCTAACAAAGGGCGATTGATCTTCCTATGTAGTTACGTCTTCTTACCACAGCCACATCGTCCCCCCTCATCATTCGTGCATGCCTCCTAACCCGTCTCTCACACACACGTGCACAGACAACAAGCAGCCATCTCCTCTCTTATTGATATTGCGGGCGTACCCTCCGTTTGTCTAGCAAGCCTATCCCACCATTTGTTAGAAGCAACTCCACTACCACCCCCTCCAACACTCTAGCTCTGTCTCTCTCCTGCACATATGCATGGATGCCGATCGATCTCCCTTAATACATGAGGCAGATCGATCTCCTTAATACATGAGGTAGGCCTCTCTCCTCCTCCACACATATACCAGCCATTGTACCTCTATAGTTAATTGGGCCTCCCTCTTCCCCCACCACACACCGATAGTCGAGCACTGCATGTAGGTATCCATGCCATAGAGACAAACTACACATATCCCCTCTCACGTTCCAGTAGGCCAGCCACTCTATATCTTTGACGTGGGCACACACAAATTCGATGGCAATCTTTATCTATCGCGCGCGCACACACACACACACACACACACACACATCATCCCTCTCTTCGATTCTATGGACACCTCAAGCCGATGATACCTCCACTCTCTTCTCCTGGATCGCCCCCTTTATATATATGTTATATACAGGACTTTATTTCACACACATTTCATATGTTACATTTTTTGATTGACCCCCCCCCCCAAAAAAAAAACTCTCAAGAACCCACACACTATATCTCTCTAGGTTTGTATCTCTCTCACACAACCCCACATAGGTGGTGTACGTATACAAGAAGAGAATAGGTGCACCGTGCACGTACTCACGCTTCGTGCCCAGCCACACCCGCGCGGGTACACGGTGGAGCTCATTTCTTTACGAAATGGCAGTCCACGTGCTAATTTGAACACCTGTAGCGGCTGTTTACCTAGGGAGGTCGTGTACCACGCGTGCACGAAACAAAGTTCGACTTGACGCGTTGTCGCGTTATTTTTAAATAAAGTTATAGCGCTCAATGGCACGTACACAGAATATAAAACGATTTTTATGGAGAAAAAGGTAGTCCGCTCACTATATACAATGGAGCCTGCCTGCCTGGTTTGTCGCTCTTCAGAGTATCTCACACAAGGCTGCGGTGGCCTCTCTCTCTCTCTCACCGTTGGTCACTGATCCGGCCGCATCCCGTCCGCCAGGGGAAAGGGAGTGCGGTGGACTCTCTCTCACCGTTGGTCACTGATCCGGCCGCATCCCGTCTGTCAGGGGAAAGGGAGGAAGTGCATCGTTTCTCCATTCGACGGCGCCGAAGCAGCATGTCCCGATCTGCGGTACACGCCGTTCTCTCTGACCAAGCTCCGGCGTGGCAGGGCCTACGCCACTTGCTCGCAAATTCCGCCCGCCGCCGCTCACCTGGTTACATCCCGACGACCTCCAGGTATCCCCTCCGGCCTTGCTCCACTGCTCGTCTTCCCACGTCGCTGCATGTGGATCTTTCGTAGTTCTTTTCCCAAAACGTAGCTCGTCCGGCGTACTTTCCATATTGCATTCTCGTCCTCACACCGTTTTAGACAAACACAACTGTGTTGTTATCTTCCCTTAGGACAAGGAATATGCTTCTTTTTTGTCGTCGCATGTGTCATCAACTGTTATTGGCCAGTAATTGTTTCCTTTCTACCTCTTTTTTGCAAACAGGGCTATCCATTTCACATTGTTGCTATTGCGACCTTTTGGTGAACTGCACAAATCACTTTTTTCTTAAGAGTGTTTTGTGCAGTTGTACTAAAATGTCACACAGGCAACATCTCTACATTTCAGTGCGACTGCACAAAGGGAGATTGGTTTTGCTCTATCCTCCTCATCCAACTCCGAGCCTAATCTTCTCCAACTAGTTAGTTTTAAGAGAGACTGCAAAGGTGACCGGCTTGTATTTGTGTGTTTATTGTTTCATCAGCAGTCCTCTATTATCATAATCACACTTAATATCTTTGGAACATGGACGCTTAGCTCTATTTTAGTGGAACTGCACAAAATGATCGGAATGTTGCATGCTCCAGACAGCTACTTTTTTCCCAACATGCCTTGTTGATTTAGACAGAGCTGGGGGGACGTTGCTGCCAATGAAAGCATGGATCAATTTTAATTTAACACCTTCTCACAACTCTGTCTTCAATTGTAATGTAATTATTAGCTCTGATTTGTTAATAATTGACATGCATTAGCAAGGAAGTTAGTTTTTTATTGTTTCCAAAAGAGCATCGATGGCAAGACACGCGAAACAAAAGCTGAAAGCTCACACCATTCTACAATTTCATGTTGCTGGAAAATTATTTGTATAGTACGTCAATTATGTAAACAAATGATGGAAGCTTGATAGCATTGCCAGAAGCCTCTTCATCATCCGGGTCCATGTGCCATGCACAAAATTATACTCCTTCGTTCCTAAATATTTATCTTTTTACAAATTTCAAACGGGCATATTTTAGAGTGTAGATTCACTCGTTTTGCTTTGTATGTGTACTCCCTCCATTTCTAAATATTCTATTCGTCTTTCTAGAGATTTCAACAAGTGACTACATATGGAGCAAAATGAGTGAATCTACACTCTAAAATATGTCTATATACATCCGTATGTGCCAGTCCATTTGAAATCTCTAAAAAGGCAAATATTTGAGTAGTCACTCGTTGAAATCTCTAGACAGACAAATACTCTGGAGTATATTTAAGAACCGAGGGGGTAGTGCACAACCGCATGGGAGACTCAGCCCGGTCGTTGCGCCGCATTAATAGTGAGTAATGAGCAGTCAAATAATAAGCCCCACCTTTCCCACTGCAAGTTGCTCGGAAGAAGCAACCATCAATATGCTCTTCTTTGAATCCGCTCATACTACTCTATCCGTCACTGTTTATACAGCGCGCTTCAAAAAAATAAAAAAATCTGTGGGACCAAGGCGACTAGCGATCGGCCTGAAAAATAGCATTGGTAGTTATAGCACGGCGTCTATTACTAGAGGGAATAATGCGTACAAACATGCATGCAGTGCTTCCAACCCGGGTACACACATGCATGCACTTACTCCACTCCGTAGTAGTAGTACATGGAGAGAAAATTGTGGACTTGATTACGGTTACCACGCCCTAATTAATTGAGCATTAAACCAAACGCGTCTAAAGTCTCTCTGGTGGTGGAAATGCATTGAGAGAAATGCATCATAATGAAGCGCGCCCTGTAAACTGTGACGGAGGGAGGAGTAGTATGAAGGTGCAAAACCAAGTACGCGTATGGCCAGTTGGTCAACGCACCTCCTCTTGGCATATCACTGACGTGTGGGACAGGAGTGTGAGCAAATTGATCTCAATTGATGGCAAAGAGCCAACCCGCCGTTCCTTGAGAGAGACGAGGAGCGAGAACATGTAGACGGGCTCGCACGGAGGCCAAGATATATTCGAGCATGGTTGGTTGATCGATATCATTCATTACATGTTGGGCTGCCGTTTTCCGCCCTTCTCCGGAATAAACGTGTACTTTATCAAAGATAAAAAATATAAAAGTACAGACGCTCCACCATGCGGTTCTAGTACTCGTACTACTGCGCTTAGCTCTTCGCCTCTTTGTGAAGTCGAAGAATGATGGTACTCCGCATGTTGGGTACTACAGTGTATGCCACTTACAATCTGACACCGAATGGACTGATGCATGTCCACCGAGGGTAGGTTGCATTAGTCAAAAGGCGTAAGCGAGCTTCCCTTGTCCTGCAAGCTTCTCCTCTTTCTGTGAGTTGACGGGACACACCAAAAAGTAGTGCTAGTCCATACTCCCTCCTTTCTGGTTAATATGGCTTAATATTTTTTGCGGGTAAATGAGAGAGATTTATTCATATATAAGCATTCTTAGGACGATCAGCCAAGACACTGGTCACTAGGAAGCGAGGTACCCCGCAAAAAAGAAGTAGGAAGCGAGGTGTTTCATCAAGCCAGCTCTCGGCCACATTCAAAGTGCAGCAAGCACGGTACGCACGAAGATGCGCTGCAAGGTTTGCTGACCTATTTACATGCTGATAACAAAAAAAGAGGAAATATTACCGAGCGCTACTATTTGTAACAGGATATGAACCAGAATTAAGCGAGAATTGTGGTGAGTGTTCCATGCAATCAACTTCCATTATCACATGCGAGAACACTCGAAGAGAACCAAATGCGTTGAAGATTGCTTTATCACATTTTAAAATTATAATAAGAGTGCAGACGCTCCTCCATCTAGTTCCTAGTACTAGTATAGTACATACCTTTATAGACTATAGTAGTAGTACTAGTACTACTAGTAAACTTTGCGCTTGACTGTTCGCCTATTCGGGAAGTCGAACAATAATAGCACTAGTAGTATAGTGTATGCTTCTGGCAATCTGACACCAAATTAACTGTTGCACGTCCACCGCCTGAGCGAAGGAGAGCTTTCATTAGTCAAAAGTTTCTCCTTGTCCTGCGAGCCACCGCGTGCAAGCTTCTCCCGTCCTGCAACCTTCTCCTTGTTCGGCAAGTTGACGGGACACAGCAAAGTAATGCTAGTCCATACTGCCTCCTCTCCGGTTAATAGGGCTTAATTTCAAACGAGATAAATACGCTGTTTGTCACTGTATATTTGTAAAAATACGGTCAGTGGACTTCACAATACGCTCATTGCGCTCAATATATATATTCCGGTGTTTATACGGTCACTAGCTCACCCTGACTGAGTATGTGTGCGCATGCACATGTAGGTTGAGCACTTGAGCGTGAACGTGTGTATTCCGTCGTGTTCTCGAACATGCACGCATTAGGGCGTCACGCGCATTTTTGCGTCCATGTGTACTTGTGACTGTTGCATACACGTAGGGGGAGTACGTGTAGGGGGCACTAAGGAGCAGTCAAATCACACAGTAAGTTAGTCGCAAGAAGCAACCATCATTTCACTCTTGAATGACACGTACGCAATATAAAATGGTTGATATGGAGAGAAAAAGAAAACCACTATATATACACTAGCAGGAGCCTAAGCTACAAGCCTGCTTGCTTAGGTTGCTCTCTTCACAAGCATAGAACGATGGGCCTGATCCCGCAGCTGGGGGAAGGGAACAATGTTCTGCATAGACGCGGTCGACATCGACGAGGGAGAAAACCCACAGTCAGTGCATCCCAATCGGAGGTCACCGTGGTATGGGCCTATGTCGCGTCCCAACCACCCTTCTAGCTACAGCCCGACGTCCCAGGTAGTCCATCTTCCTTTTGGAGTCGGCTTGCTCCACTGCCATAGCTCCATCTCCATGTCGATCTTTCTCTACTTCTATCGGCTTCTACTTGTGATGAGTTTATGTCTCATGAACTAGTGCCAGTACTATTATTCTAATCACACTTCTTCAATATCTTTGCCATCAGGGATGCTCAAGTCGATTTTAGTGGAACTGCACAAAAGCATCGTATGATCCGAGGGTGCTAGTCGTCTTTCCTTCGACAGGTTATACCTGGCCAGGAAATTAAATCATGTTTAGGGTTTAGGGTTTAAGTCGTAGTGACCCCATCAGTAGTTTTTCTTTCGTACACGCTCTCACAACTTTTTTCTTTAGTTGTGAAGTAAATATTGGCTATGATCTGTGAATCATTGAGATGCATTAGCATGCGTGTTAGTTTTCCTTTGTATTTGATGGAATGTTGTAACAGGGCAACCTTGGAATAGGAATGAAAATGGAGTGGAAAGTTTCTGTTTTTCCAGAGAAAAAATGGAAACGGAGAGAAACCAACGTTTTGTTTCGTTGGATCGCGCCATCGAGAAAAACCAATGTTTAAATCACGTCTATCATGTTCGTGTCTCACCCTCCTCCACGGCTCGACCCCACACGGTCGCTCGGCATGCCACTCACCGCAAACCGAGTACTCCCTCCGTCTAGGTGAGTAAGTCATCTTAGGTTGTGCATCATGACCAAGGAGGACGGGAAAACGAGAGACCTTAATGTTTATTTGCTAATTAATAGCATTGCATGCAATGAACTAACCACTGCATGTCGTGTTTAGTAGTCTCAAGTCATTAAAAGCATGCACATCCCTCATCTCTTATTGGTTGATATGTCAAGAAACAAGAAATGGAGTAGAAATTAATGCACCGTGCCTAAGTGTTTTAGGATTATTTGGTTTTCATAAGATGACTTACACACCTAGACGGAGGGAGTATATGATAACTTTCCCGCCTGCTTCTCGATGGATCGCACCATGGAGTACTAGCACTACTAGAAGAGATTGACGAGTTGGGGGAGGACAGTTAGCTGTAGCACGGACTCCCAAGAACTTTTTACATGCATGTTGTAGCCGGCTATTGCGACCTTTGAATGCGGAGCAGCTGCGTGCACCCGGAAGCGGAGCGGGCGAAGCTCTCTCGGCCGGCGCGCCGCTTCAATGCCGGCGCCAGTGAGAGGTCGCGTCCGCTCTGGCCGGGCATGCATGCGGCACTGACCGTTTCGGGCGGGAAGCACGCGCGGATGATGAAGAGGGTTCGGGTTGGTCAGGACCGGCCGTGGCAGCGGTCCGGACGTCCGCAAACAAGAGATGATGTACATTAATATTGCTGCGTATATAATTAACAATGTAAATAATGTGTCAGTTTGACAAATATGATTGGAGATGGAGATGGAAATGGAATTTTACGTAAACACGGATATGCATGTCTATGTCTATGTGTGTGTGCACGACGACTCTCGCGACCTGTAAGCAGGGGCGTGTTTTCGATCGAGTTTTATTTCTTGGTATGTTAGAAAATCAGTTTGTATAATTCACTTCTAGATGTTATTTAAGGATATCACATCTAAGCTCCCACAAGTATATAATGTAGCAACAAGAAACAAAAAAAACTAGGACAAAAAAATAGACCACAAACAGAGTGGACATCAACTTAGATGTGACATTGCTATGTCACATCTAGATGTGTCCTAGAAAGACCCTTAAAAAATTGTCCGCCAGTTTTTGTTTCTTTTTTCCAGGAACGTGCGTATTCTATTTAAAACCACTGCTATGGAGACATTTTTTTACCCCATTATAGCCTCTTGTTTGATAGAGTTTCTCGCGTCTCGCTCTCTCACCCTCTCCATATCAAAACAAGATGACAGTGTCCACTCTATCTCTCTCCTCTCCGGTGGTCACAGATCCGGCCGAATCCCGTCCGTTGCGGGAGGTGAGGAGGTGCAGCGTTGACGTTGTCGCTGTCGGCGACGGAGGAAGCCGATGTGCACCATCCTCTCCGAGCCGGCGCTAGCGCGGACGAAGATCCTCCGCGCCCTTGTTTGCTACCGTCGTGTGGGCAGATCCCGCCCGCCCGCCTAAACGACATCTCGCCCACCTGAGGTATAACTTCTTGTACTGGTCCAGCTCCCCAGGTCGCTGTGTGCGGGTTTTCTTCTATGCGACTACTCCCCAGCTCCCCATGCATAGTAGCTAGGGTTCGTTGGCTGGTCCAACATCACCTACTAGTACTATTATAGAGGAAATGCCACTCGAAAAGTTGTCCTAATTTATGCCTCGATGGAGGTATACATGTTGTTTCGACAAAAAGTACATGGTGGTTGTGCGGTCATTGTCCATATGGTGGTAGTACTATCACTGGTTAAATGAAGAAATGCTTTTTTCTCGGGTATCCTGGTTTAGTTCCCATCAAGATAATTTTGATGCTTCTGTTTGTTGGTGTACTTTTCATTAATTCTTATTGACAATTGAGATGTCGTTGCTAATCTTGTAAAACAAAGTAACAACACTATATCCCTTTTTTATATTTTTGGAAACAGTGATGTGTATCTCCATACCCGGGCATGTCTTCCTCAATTCTAGTGGAACTGCACAAAATTGGATGGCCATTGTTGTTCCGCCTCACTATCCTCTGCCACATGGTTCTTCCTTCCTCAAGCTTGATTACTGAGAAGAAACAGACCAGAGTGAGGATTTGTCGAACTTCATAGGTGCCTCACCCAAACTTGATGCCAAATGGATGATGCATCACCACGATGACCTATCGATTCTCATGGTTGCGCCTCGTGGTTGCATCAACTGGTGAAGCTGATCAATTTTCAATGAAAAACAAGCTGTCTTCCATCAGTGCTCTTTCCTTGTTATGCACAAAGATGATATCCTTCGTCAGTTCACCTTGGTTGCGTTGGAGACGCAGTCGTCTTTCACGTTGGTGCAATTTTATCACACAATTGGCTATGAACCAAATGTTTCCTCGAAGAAGGATCAACGTTGGTACTAAGAGCATAAGTTTTGTATTGATTTCTAAGCCTTCTCACAACTTTGTCTCCAGCTCCCCTGTAATTTTATTTGTCTAGCTATTAACTTTGATTTCAAAAATGGTGTGGACTAAAAACCCGGATGGACGTAGTAGCCCTCCATTTTTATTTACTCCGCATATTAGATTTGACTGAAGTCAAACTTTGTAATACTCTCAAACATTTCCGATAATTGAAACTAAAATTCTTTATTTGTACACACTCTCACACATTTCCGATAATTTGGCGCATGTGTGGTTGTTCACTTAAGGGAGGGTAGTGTACCACACGTGAAGGATAGGAAGTGCGACCAGGACGCGTGGGCGTGGATCGTTAGTTCATCGGAAGTAGTAGTAGTTTTCTTCACTGTACATTAAATAAAGAGTTTCATTTCGTACTTACACAATTTAAAACGATTGTTATGGAGAGAATAAGAAAACCACTCCATTATATATTAGTCGTATACACGAGAGTACTATATGGACGCAGCTTCATTGACTTAGTGCACCTGCCTTTGGGTGTATGACAGGTGGGCCCAAAATGTGGCTGGCTCACTTGTCATACAGCCAAAAGCAGGTGCAGTGAAGGCACCAGAGCTCAGTCCGTACTACGGTAGTATATATATAAGCTGGAGCCTTAGCGCTTGTTCGCTAGGGTTTGCACTCTCCACACTCTCGCCGCACTACATATATGTATACACGCTGGAGGCTCAGTGTTCATTTGCTAGGGTTTGCTATATTCATAGTCTCTCACCCTCTCTTCACCAGATCTAAACAAGACTGCGTTGGCCTCTTATCTCTCTCTCCCCCCTCACGGCTGGTGAAGGAGGCGTCTGTATCTCGTCGCATAGGGAAGGGGAGGAGGTGCAACATTCACTCTATCGCCTTCAGTGAGGGAGGCAATCCATTGCCGGCTGCGCTGTTCTCTTTCACCCAGCGCCTGTGCAGGAGGGCCACCGACCCCTTCTTCCTCGCTGTTGTACGTAGTGTGGGCAGATCCGGTCTCCCGCCGCACGCCTTGCCACATCCCGACGACCCTAAGGTATAAGTTTCTTTGAAACCGTCGTTGCTCTAGCTGCTTGTGGATCTTTTTCGATCTGTAGTCGAATATAGGTCTTGGTTCAAAGAGGAAAGAAGGGCGCGGTGGGCTGGAGCAAGAATCTACGACGTGGTTCAATGAGGAAAGGAGGGGCGGAAAGTAGTATAGACTGGTTATCCAGCCGCTTTGATGGTCGAAAAGGGAAAAAGGGGGTAACCCAGTACACACATCTGTAAGGAACCGATCTCTTTGTTGAAAAGGGAAAGAAACTGGGGGGTCGGGTAGTTTGTGCAGGACTAGATTTGCTGCCCTCACATAGGAAAAAGGTTCAAAGAGAACAAATATGGGACCAACGCATATATGTTGCTTGGCTACATACTCTGCATCACCCATTTATACGTGTGGACGCACATGGTGCTGGCATGTCTCATACAGCTATTTTGCTGTTGTTAATCTAAGAATGTCGCCGGAAAATTGAAGCAATGCCACTCTTAAAAGTAAATTACATTTTTTTAACGAATGATGTTGTCACACCCTAGCTAGTTCATGCATTAGAGTGTTGCATCATGTTTATTCTTTCATCAGAAACCTGAAATGGGGATGACAGAACCCCCAGCCCCCTCTGAAACCAACTAGGGTTTACTAAAAACTTTTTCAATGAACCTGAAATGCCCTTCTAAAATGCCCATCATTTTTGTCTTGGTTCAGAACCTCTGCCAAAAGTGATGCACATTTTCCTAGGTCATCTTAGGGTCTTTGAATTAAATCATAGATATTTGAATTTGGGCATTTAAAATTATATAAAATATTCAGATGCTCAAATATCTCCAAACTAAAATGTTTCATGTTGGAAATAATCCAACTATGGACCAGGAGTAGTTTGGTGATTTTAGGAGTTGCCTAAGTATTTTTAATAAATCAACAAAGTTGCAGAAATATTAAATAAACAGAAAACAGGAGAAAATAGAAAGACTTACCTGGCGCCCAGCACCCGGCCCACCTGCCGGCCCAGCCCAGCGCCGCTCCAGCGAGCTGCTTGCCGGCCAGGCAGGCAGGCAGGTGCCCGACGGCGACCGCAGCGCGCGCCACGCACCTGCTCGCCGCCTCGCCGCTCCCCTCGCCCGGTGACGTCGTGGATCGCTCCCCCTCTCTCCCCTGAACCCCCCAGACAGCCCCTCTCCTCTCCAGCTCCTCCCCCTCGCGCCCCCCAGCCATGGCCGACGCCACCGCCGCCGTGCCTACGTCGTAGCCGCGCTCCCGGCCGCCCGTGCGTCTCTCGTCGTGTCCAGGAGCTCCGCCGCTGTCCACTTCATCGAGCAAGCCGAGCCCCGAGCGCTCGCAACGCCCGAGTCCACCGCACCGACCTCGCCCGAGTCTGCCGTCGCCGGAGATCCCCTTCAATGCCGTCGTCGCTCCGGTCCGTCCCCGGCCGCACCAAGGGCTTCGTCGAACTCCCCATGAGCTTAGCCATCTTCCCCTCCCTTCTTTTCTTGCTCCCGAGCCGTGTAGCGACCTCCCGGAGCTCAACCGCACCCACCGCCGTGGAGCTCGTCGCCGACGTGCTCCCGGTCACCCTCCGGCCACAAACTGGTGTCCATCTTGCTCACCGCGTCACGTAGCACCTAGCTAGCCACTCCCCGCACCTCACCGACCCCTCTAGCGTCAAGTTCGCCTTCGGCCGAACCCCGGTGGCCGCCAAAGTCGTCGCCGGCGCCAACTCCGGCCACCCCGACCCCAACTGACTCCACCAAGAGCTGCGGCTCCTCCTCGGCTCCACTCCGGTGGCCTCCGCGGCTCGTTTGGTTGCCGGAACGGCAAAAACCACTTCCGACGCCGCGTCGGGCTCGCCGGCGGCTAAACGCCGGTGCAGCCGACCCGGGTTTGACCACGGGTGGGCCCTGGTTGACTCTCCTGAGTCAATGACAGGTGGGGCCCAGCCCTGTTAACTAATTAGGATTAGTTTAAATTAATTTTAGTTTAGCTAATCACACTGACACGCGGGACCCACTGTCAGGTTTGACCCGGACCATGTCCCGTTGACCTGCTGATGTCACACTGACGTCAGGCTGACGCAATAATTGATTTTCTGGATTTATTCTAATATAGGAAATTTCAGAATATAGTTTAAACTTCAAAATTTCATAACTTTTATTCTGTAACTCCAAATCAGACAAATTATATATGAAAAATGATCAGAAAAATCCAATCTATCCATCTGTACTATTTCCATGCATGATTAAACAAGTTAACTTGATGTTTAACGCAGAACAAGGAAAAACACTTTAAAGGGCCATGTATGAGTTTGAAATTTGAATCTTTGGTTCAAATTGGTTCAAACCCTTCTGGTCTTAGTTGCATTAGCCCAACACACTCATATTGCCATGTTTCATGCATGCATCATATTGTCGCACATTGTTTGGTGATGGTTGTATATCGGTGTTCTTTGCGGCAGGTTCTGCCTCCGAGGAGTAGCGTGATTACCCTAACGAAAAACCGTATCAGTGCATCGAACCATCAGGCAAGCAACCAACCATTTGATCATATCGATACAACCCATGTTCTCGCTCCTGCTCTCTTTTACTGCATTAAGACAACGCGTTTCAAACTGCTGTGTGCTGTGGTAGTTGAACCCATTTCCTCTGCATGACCTGTCATTGCCACAGTAACTAGATGAAACCCACTAGCATGTGTAGGAGTTGATTGAGCCATATGTATGTGTTGTTCCTACCTTGCTATGCCTACTATGCTTAGAGTCGTGCCAGGTCTAGTTCATCTGGGTGATGGGCTAGAGTGAAATGATCATGTCGGTAATGAGAATAATGTGGTGAATACGATTTGGTAAAGGTATCGATGAGAGGCCATGTAGGAGTACATGGTGGGTTGTTTCATTGAAGCCGACCTTAAGCACTGAGATCTGTATGTGTGATTTAAGAATCAGCTACTACCATGCATTGGGCCCAAAACCAATGGACCCTCTCGGCTTCTTATTCACCCTAGTTCTCCGTCCAGGAGTTGCAAGTAGTTTCTGGTGTTTGTAGCCTACTGGAGGCCGTGGACAGCGCTGACCGTAGGGGTGGGCTGTGATGCGGTAGGTACGTGGCCGGGTGTATCGAATACCCGTTAGGTATCTCGGGAACCCTGTTCACATCGTTCGGGGCCGTATGGGAAACCTCGGCCGGACTCCCTGCGGATGGAACCTGGATAGGCGATAAACCTGGATTGGAGACTTAGGTGATTAGGTAGGTCGTGGCCGACACCCACGTTGGGCTTCCGCTTGAAGGTTGCCGAGTACATGTCGTGTAAACGACGGTAAGTGGTGAGAGCGTGTATGAAGAAGTACACCCCTGCAAGGTTAACATGATCTATTCGAATAGCCGCGTCCGCGGTAAAGGACTACTTGGTTGCCTATATAGTTTATAGACAAGTAAATGGAAACTACTAAAAGCCCCAAGATAAGTGTGAGTGCCGAGGATGGCTCTTCCGTAGGAAGACGGAGGTGGATCCTCGGTAGTGTATTGAAGTGGTGAGTAGTGGACTCGTGTGCGCAAAACCATTTCAAGTTGGAGTCTCGTAGGATAGCTTAGCCAAGAGTCAAAGCTGGCTTGCTGCAATAACTCCACCAACCCTTCTTGATAAAATGCATGTATGTAGGATCTGATGTAAGTCTTGCTGAGTACCTTTGTACTCATGTTGCTATAATCTACAATTTTTACAGAAGACGCTGCAACCCCTTCTGATGGGTTCTTCGTAGACGTTGACATCAATGAGTAGGCTAAGTCCCAGGTGGTGATCCTGAGCTTGTGAAGGACCACGTAGTGTAGCTAGGCTTTCCAATCCTCTTTTATTTTACTAGTTGTCTGTACCCAGACAAGTTACTTCCGCTGCTGGTTTGTATGGCTGTATGACTTGAATGCTGGGTCATGTGACCCGTACTTGTGTGTATGTTATGTATGGCTCTCTGAGCCTTAAATAAAGTACTTGTGTCATAGAGTCATGTTGTGATGCCTTGTTGTATTTGCACATATCGAGCATATTGCGTGTATGATTGAAATGCTTGGTATGTGCGGGATCTGACTATCTAGTTGTTTATCTTTAGTAGCCTCTCTTACCGGGAAATGTCTCCTAGTGTTCCACCGAGCCATGGTAGCTTGCTACTGCTCCGGAACACCTAGGCTGGCCGGCATGTGTCCTTCTTCGTTCCTGTGTCTGTCCCTTCGGGGAAATGTCACGCTTTGAGTACCGGAGTCCTGTTAGCCCGCTACAGCCTGGTTTACCGGAGTCCTGCTAGCCCAGTGCTACAGCCCGGACCCACTTGCTGATGACCGACACGTTCGTTGCTGGGTCATGAATGCCTGTCCCTGTAAGTCTGTGCCACTTTGGATTTACGACTAGCCATGTCAGCCCGGGCTCCTTATCATATGGGTGCTAGCGACACTCTCATATACGTGTGCCAAAAGGCGCAAACGGTCCCGGGCAAAGGTAAGACGACACCCGTGGGATACCGTGCATGAGGCCGCAAAGTGATATGAGGTGTTACATGCTAGACCTATGTGGCATCGAGTCGGGGTCCTGACAGCGTTGGCATCAGAGCCGGACTGCCTGTAGGTTCTCCAAGCCAAACTGGTCGATGTTGAGTCTAGAAATTCTTTAGTTATATGTAGGGGAATTGTTTGTGGGTTGGAACGTAAGGCTCTTTTACTCCTTTATCTTATGACATTCTGATCTGAGTCAGACTATTCTTCCACCGGGGGTTAAGGAATTAGGATCTTCTCTCTCCATCAGGATCACGTGTTACTAATCAGTAGTACCTTATAGGTTTGATGGATACAAGCCTAGTTTAGTTCTACTACCACATTATGTCGCTAGGATGGACTCAGAACTTGATATGATGTTGTTGAGTGTGTATGAAATCCTTTGTCAAATGTCTCAAAATCCTTCTTGAGCATTTACAGCTGTTATGCTGCCGAAATTTTGCTAGAAATTCTAATGCCTTTGCATTATGGTTGTGCTTTCAGATGGCCACTCGCGACCTCAATCAAGTGGTTCGCCTGACTCGATGCCTAGATGTACCCGGCCATACTGCCATGTTGGTCAGGGTAATGACTGAGGCTGGATACCGTTGGTATCCTGAGTACACGGTCGAAGAGCAATTTCGAGACTTTAATAAAAGCCAGTATCTCTGCACTGTCAGGATATTTCCATCTTATCCTGGATCCACCGAGCCCCTTCACTGATCCTATGGACTCGGGGTTACTATTGAGATGGCTGTGCAGGACGCCGCCTACTCTATGATGACCATCATGCGAGTCAGGTCTGGCCTATTTCGGGACTCTGATTTCCGGTATATGCCAGGATCACTTCCGGGAGCACAAGGGTATCTCCAGGCTATCTATGCTGACCCCACTCAGGAGGATTCACGGACTCGCACCACTGCTGAGATGCTCGAGGATAAGGACCGTGAAAATCGGGCCTTGAGGTTAGAGCTTTTCAATACCCGTGCTGACCATTGGGCCATGTTGACTCGGTTTGCACCGGCGGTGCAAGCTGGATATTCGAATATGCGCGATCTCTATCCTGTGAGATCTGCTCTTCCAGACGTGATGGGTTGGCGTGATGTAGGAGGCATCACCCCACCTCGCGGTCCCCGCAGGCCACCGTCTGTTGGTCCAAGACCTCATCCTAGCCCCTATGGTCCTCAAGCTCCGCGGAATCGTCTGTTCCCGGATGATCATGTTGAGCTTCCAGGCTATGGAGGTGACTTCTACGAGGACTACTACGGACCGGTCTGAGTTAGTGGTAGTGTCACTAGTTTGTACTAGCTGTGTCGTCTATCGTCCTGCGTGACTCATGGGATATGACCTAGTTTGTACCGCTTTCTGGAGGTGTACAAAAATAATGTATAGGAGCTTGGGATGCCTCCGATGAGATGTAATCCTCTTTTCACCGTAATAGTACCTTGTTTGGTATTGTACTAAACTTTGTATGGTGTGTATGACGATGGAATAAAAGAAGCAGTTTCTGTATCTACCATGTCATACAGATGATCATCTTGCATTCCGAGTTATTCCTTACATTCTGTATCCTATGTCGGAATCTTATCATTCTGACTAAATCATTGTCTTGTTTACCTAGGATGGTCAACACGCGCAATAACCCTGCTCCTCAAGAGCAGGCCGAAGGCAGTGAAGTCAGGAATGCAAATCTGCCTCATCCTCCTTCCCTAGCCGAAGTTATGCTGGAAGCCGAGAGAAACAAGCGGGAGACCAACCGTTTGTTGGAGCGTATTGAACAGAACATAGCACACCATCAGAGGACTAACGTGGTGTCACTCAGTGATTTCATCAAGTTACATCCACCCACGTTCCACCACTCCGTCGAGCCTCTCGACGCTGATGACTGGCTTCGCAGTATCTCTCACAAACTGCGTTCCGCGTTAGTAGCTGAGGCTGACAAGGTCACCTTTGCTGCATATCATCTTGAAGGCCCCGCCAGTCTATGGTGGGAGAATTACGGAGCTATGCGCCCAGCGGGCCATGTCACTACTTGGGCTGAATTCAGCGAGGCTTTCCGTGAACATCACATTCCGGAGGGTCTCATGGACCGTAAACGTGAGGAATTTTGCAGTTTTACACAAGGCCGACTCTCTGTGGATGCTTACAGCAGGGAGTTTGGTAACCTCGCACGATATGCAACTGAGGAAGTTTCTACTGATGCTAAGAAGCAAGCAAGGTTCCGTAAGGGACTTAGTCCTGAGCTTCGCCGCGACCTCCGTCTGCATGAGTGCACATCTTTCCAGAAGCTTGTCAACAAGGCCATCAGTGCTGAGACTGATCAGACTGATTATGACGCAACACGCAAGCATGGCCGTGACATGGGCTCCTCATCCGGTGCTGGTCCTTAGAAGCGCCGCGTGTGGGTGCCTAACACCGCCCTGCCACCCCGGTTCACACCGAGGCCATCCTTCCAGGCGCCTCGCCCCGTTCAACAGTCTGCACCAGCCAAGCCCTATGGTGGTCCATCCAACAGTGCTCCTCCACGTACCAGTTCCGTGACCTGTTTTAAGTGTAGGGAATCTGGCCACTATATGCGCGAGTGTCCCCAGACCAACCCCAACCAATCTGCTAAAGCTGTTGGCCGTGGTAAGCCGACAGGGAAAGTGTTCCACGCCAAGCCGGCCACCGCTACACGTGGCAATGTCAATTGTATTTCTGCCGAAGAAGCTCAAGAGGATCCCAACGTCGTTCTCGGTACGCTCCTTGTTAATTGCCATCCGGCATCTGTTATTTTCGATACAGGAGCCTCTCATTCTTTCATATCCGAAAATTATGCTCGTTTGCATAACACTGCATTCTGTGACTTGCCATCCACTATGGAAATTTCTACTCCCGGTTCTAGATGGCAAACGTCCAGGGTAAGTCATGGAAACGAAATCCAAGTCGACCGACTTGTTTTCCTTGCATCTTTGATAGCTCTTAAATCTTCAGATATTAATATCATCTTGGGTATGGACTGGATGTCAGCCCATCATGCCAAAATTGACTGCTTCTCTAGGACTGTTCAACTCACCCATCCTTCGGGGAAGATAGTCAATGTCTTGACCCGAATAGCCAAGCGACAGTTATATTCTCTTAACGCCAGCCCTTTGCCAGACCTTGAGGACGTTCCGGTAGTCCGTGACTTTCCGGATGTCTTGCCAAAAGAATTGCCAGGTGTTCCACCTGACAGGGATGTTGAGTTCGTAATAGACCTCATCCCAGGAACCGTTCTGATCGCTAGAAGACCCTATAAGATGGCACCACTAGAACTAGCCGAGCTCAAGAAACAACTCGATGAGTCCTTGAAAAGGGGTTTCATCCGACCTAGTTCATCTCCGTGGGCTTGCCCCGTCCTCTACGTCAAGAAGAAGGATGGTACGGACCGGATGGTTGTAGATTATCGACCTGTCAATTTGGTCACAATCAAGAACAAATATCCACTCCCCAGGATCAACGATCTGTATGATCAGCTCGCTGGATCCTCAGTCTTCTCCAAAATGGATTTGAGGTTGGGCTACCACCAAATCAAAATCAGAAACGGGGACATTCCTAAAACGGCCTTTGTTACTCGTTATGGCCAATACGAGTACACCGTCATGTCCTTCGGTTTAACCAACGCTCCAGCCACCTTTTCTCGGTTAATGAACTCAATCTTCATGCAGTATTTGGATAAATTCGTCGTGGTTTACCTCGATGACATACTCATCTACTCCAAGAACGAGGAAGAACATGCCGAACATCTAAGGTTAGTGTTGAAGAAACTTCGAGAGCATCGCCTTTATGCCAAATTTTCTAAATGTGAATTTTGGTTGTCAGAAGTGACCTATCTGGGTCATGTAATATCTGGTAAAGGTATTGCTGTTAACCCTGAGCGAGTTCAAGCCATCCTTAATTGGACTCCACCTGAATCGGTCAAGCAAGTTCGGAGTTTCCTTGGCCTAGCGAGCTATTGTCGTCGCTTTGTCGAGAACTTCTCCAAAGTTGCTAAACCTCTAACCGAACTCCTCAAGAAGGATAAAAAGTTCGAATGGACTCCACAATGTGAGCACAGCTTTCAGGAACTGAAAAGACGCCTGACTTCTGCTCCCGTACTGGTACCGCCAGACTTCTCTAAGGACTTTATTATCTACTGCGACGCCTCGCGACAAGGACTAGGCTGTATTCTCATGCAAGATCGACACGTAATTGCTTACGCTTCACGGCAATTGCACCCACATGAGGAGAATTATCCTACTCATGATCTAGAGCTTGCAGCTGTAGTCTATGCACTTAAAACCTGGCGACATTACCTCCTCGGTAATCGTTGCGAAATATTCACTGATCACCAAAGTCTAAAGTACATCTTCACCCAACCGGATTTGAATCTCAGGCAAAGACGTTGGGTTGAGTTGATCACAGATTTCGACTTAGGAATAACTTACACCCCAGGGAAAGCCAACGTCATGGCTGATGCGCTAAGTCGTAAATCTTATTGTAACAACCTGATGTTACAACAAAGTCAACCGCTTCTCCATGAGGAATTCCGGAAGCTTAACCTTCACATTGTTCCTCAAGGTTTTCTTTCCACCTTGGTGGCGAAACCTACCCTTACGGATCAGATCATCAAAGCACAGAAGGTAGATCCGGGAATTTCCCGCATCAAGAGAAACATCAAGAAAGGAGTTGCGAATTGTTTCTCCATTGATGATCAAGGGGTCGTATACTTCGGGAATCGACTAGTGGTTCCCAAGGTGCGAAACCTGAGACGATTGATCCTTAAGGAAGCTCATGAATCTCCTCTCACCATTCATCCCGGTAGTACCAAGATGTATCAGGACCTACGCTAGAGGTTCTGGTGGACTAGGATGAAGAGAGAAATTGCTCAGTATATTGCTAATTGCGACGTCTGCCGTCGTGTAAAAGCAGAGCATCAACGGCCTGCTGGCACCCTTCAACCCCTAGCTATTCCTGAATGGAAATGGGATAAAATTGGTATGGACTTCATTACCGGTTTTCCCAGGACCAAGAGAGGGAATAATGATATCTTTGTCGTTGTCGATCGTCTTTCCAAAGTAGCCCATTTCTTACCTGTTCGTGAGAGTATAACCGCTAGTCAGTTAGAAGACTTATACATCTCAATAGTGTCTCTCCATGGTGTTCCTTTGGAAATTAACTCGGATCGAGGAAGTCTTTTCACCTCTCGATTTTGGGAAAGTTTCTAGAATGCTATGGGAACCCGTCTTTCCTTTAGCACCGCTTTTCACCCTCAATCAAGTGGTCAAGTAGAACGCGTCAACCAGATCCTAGAAGACATGCTTCGAGCCTCTGTTATCTCATTCGAAATGGAGTGGGAGAAATGCCTTCCATTTGCCGAATTTGCTTATAACAACAGCTATCAATCTAGCTTGGGTAAAGCCCCTTTTGAAATTCTCTATGGACGACAGTGTCGAACATCCCTTAACTGGTCAGAAACCGGGGAAAGACAATTCTTTGGCCCGGATATGATTCAGGAAGCAGAAGAGCAAGTTCGCATCGTTCGTGAAAAGTTGAAAACAGCCCAATCTCGTCAAAAGAGTCAATATGACCGAAAACATAAGGCCATGACTTTCGAGGTTGACGAGAAGGCTTACCTTCGGGTTACTCCTCTGAAGGGAACCCATCGTTTCGGTATCAAAGGCAAATTGGCTCCTCGTTACATTGGACCCTTTCGCATTCTCGCTAAACGAGGAGAAGTTGCCTACCAGTTGGAACTACCTCCGCATCTCTCCAGAGTTCACGATGTCTTCCACGTTTCTCAACTCAGGCGTTGCTTCTCGGATCCTATCCGTGGAGTGGACCACGAAACGCTTGACCTCCAAGATAATCTCACGTATCGAGAGTACCCCATTCGTATCCTCGATCAGGCCGAGTGTACCACTCGACGTCATAATATCAAGTTTCTCAAAGTTCAATGGTCGCACCATTCTGAGGATGAAGCAACTTGGGAAAGGGAGGATCGTCTTCGACTTGAGTATCCCGCCCTCTTCCCGGAGGAACCCAAATCTCGGGACGAGATTCTTTTGAGTGGGGGTGAGTTGTCACACCCTAGCTAGTTCATGCATTAGAGTGTTGCATCATGTTTATTCTTTCACAGAAACCTGAAATGGGGATGACAGAACCCCCAGCCCCCTCTGAAACCAACTAGGGTTTACTAAAAACTTTTTCAATGAACCTGAAATGCCCTTCTAAAATGCCCATCATTTTTGTCTTGGTTCAGAACCTCTGCCAAAAGTGATGCACATTTTCCTAGGTCATCTTAGGGTCTTTGAATTAAATCATAGATATTTGAATTTGGGCATTTAAAATTATATAAAATATTCAGATGCTCAAATATCTCCAAACTAAAATGTTTCATGTTGGAAATAATCCAACTATGGACCAGGAGTAGTTTGGTGATTTTAGGAGTTGCCTAAATATTTTTAATAAATCAACAAAGTTGCAGAAATATTAAATAAACAGAAAACAGGAGAAAATAGAAAGACTTACCTGGCGCCCAGCACCCGGCCCGCCCGAGTCCGCCGTCGCCCGAGTCCGCCGTCGCCGGAGATCCCCTTCAACGCCGTCGTTGCTCCGGTCCGTCCCCGGCCGCACCAAGGGCTTCGTCGAACTCCCCGTGAGCTTAGCCATCTTCCCCTCCCTTCTTTTCTTGCTCCCGAGCCGTGTAGCGACCTCCCGGAGCTCAACCGCACCCACCGCCATGGAGCTCGTCGCCGACGTGCTCCCGGTCACCCTCCGGCCACAAACTGGTGTCCATCTTGCTCACCGCGTCACGTAGCACCTAGCTAGCCACTCCCCGCACCTCACCGACCCCTCTAGCGTCAAGTTCGCCTTCGGCCGAACCCCGGTGGCCGCCAAAGTCGTCGCCGGCGCCAACTCCGGCCACCCCGACCCCAACGGACTCCACCAAGAGCTGCGGCTCCTCCTCAGCTCCACTCCGGTGGCCTCCACGGCTCGTTTGGTTGCCGGAACGGCAAAAACCACTTCCGCCGCCGCGTCGGGCTCGCCGGCGGCTAAACGCCGGTGCAGCCGACCCGGGTTTGACCATGGGGGGGCCCTGGTTGACTCTCCTGAGTCAATGACAGGTGGGGCCCAGCCCTGTTAACTAATTAGGATTAGTTTAAATTAATTTTAGTTTAGCTAATCACACTGACACGCAGGACCCACTGTCAGGTTTGACCCGGACCGTGTCCCGTTGACCTGCTGATGTCACACTAACGTCAGGCTGACGCAATAATTGATTTTCTGGATTTATTTTAATATAGGAAATTTCAGAATATAGTTTAAACTTCAAAATTTCATAACTTTTATTCTGTAACTCCAAATCAGACAAATTATATATGAAAAATGATCAGAAAAATCCAATCTATCCATCTGTACTATTTCCATGCATGATTAAACAAGTTAACTTGATGTTTAATGCAGAACAAGGAAAAACACTTTAAAGGGCCATGTATGAGTTTGAAATTTGAATCTTTGGTTCAAATTGGTTCAAACCCTTCTGGTCTTAGTTGCATTAGCCCAACACACTCATATTGCCATGTTTCATGCATGCATCATATTGTCGCAGTTTGGTGATGGTTGTATATCGGTGTTCTTTGCGGCAGGTTCTGCCTCCGAGGAGTACCGTGATTACCCTAACGAAGAACCGTATCAGTGCATCGAACCATCAGGCAAGCAACCAACCATTTGATCATATCGATACAACCCATGTTCTCGCTCCTGCTCTCTTTTACTGCATTAAGACAACGCGTTTCAAACTGCTGTGTGCTGCGGTAGTTGAACCCATTTCCTCTGCATGACCTGTCATTGCCACAGTAACTAGATGAAACCCACTAGCATGTGTAGGAGTTGATTGAGCCATATGAATGTGTTGTTCCTACCTTGCTATGTCTGCTATGCTTAGAGTCGTGTTAGGTCTGGTTCATCTGGGTGATGGGCTAGAGTGAAATGATCATGTCGGTAATGAGAGTAATGTGGTGAATACGATTTGGTAAAGGTATCGATGAGAGGCCATGTAGGAGTACATGGTGGGTTGTTTCATTGAAGCCGACCTTAAGCACTGAGATCTGTATGTGTGATTTAAGAATCAGCTACTACCATGCATTGGGCCCGAAACCAATGGACCCTCTCGGCTTCTTATTCACCCTAGTTCTCCGTCCAGGAGTTGCAAGTAGTTTCTGGTGTTTGTAGCCTACTGGAGGCCGTGGACAGCGCTGACCGTAGGGGTGGGCTGTGATGTGGTAGGTACGTGGCCGGGTGTACTGAATACCCGTTAGGTATCTCGGGAACCCTGTTCACATCGTTCGGGGCCGTATGGGAAACCTCGGCCGAACTCCCTGCGGATGGAACCTGGATAGGCGATAAACCTGGATTGGAGACTTAGGTGATTAGGTAGGTCGTGGCCGACACCCACGTTGGGCTTCCGCTTGAAGGTTGCCGAGTACATGTCGTGTAAACGACGGTAAGTGGTGAGAGCGTGTATGAAGAAGTACACCCCTGCAGGGTTAACATGATCTATTCGAATAGCCGCGTCCGCGGTAAAGGACTACTTGGTTGCCTATACAGTTCATAGACAAGTAAATGGAAACTACTAAAAGCCCCAAGATAAGTGTGAGTGCCGAGGATGGCTCTTCCGTAGGAAGACGGAGGTGGATCCTTGGTAGTGTATTGAAGTGGTGAGTAGTGGACTCGTGTGCGCAAAACCATTTCAAGTTGGAGTCTCGTAGGATAGCTTAGCCGAGAGTCAAAGATGGCTTGCTGCAATAACTCCACCAACCCTTCTTGATAAAATGCATGTATGTAGGATCTGATGTAAGTCTTGCTGAGTACCTTTGTACTCATGTTGCTATAATCTACAATTTTTACAGAAGACGCTGCAACCCCTTCTGATGGGTTCTTCGTAGACGTTGACATCAATGAGTAGGCTAAGTCCCAGGTGGTGTTCCTGAGCTTGTGAAGGACCACGTAGTGTAGCTAGGCTTTCCAAGCCTCTTTTATTTTACTAGTTGTCTGTACCCAGACAAGTTACTTCCGCTGCTGGTTTGTATGGCTGTATGACTTGAATGCTGGGTCGTGTGACCCGTACTTGTGTGTATGTTATGTATGGCTCTCTGAGCCTTAAATAAAGTACTTGTGTCATAGAGTCATGTTGTGATGCCTTGTTGTATTTGCACATATCGAGCATATTGCGTGTATGATTGAAATGCTTGGTATGTGCGGGATCTGACTATCTAGTTGTTTATCTTTAGTAGCCTCTCTTACCGGGAAATGTCTCCTAGTGTTCCACCGAGCCATGGTAGCTTGCTACTGCTCCGGAACACCTAGGCTGGCCGACATGTGTCCTTCTTCGTTCCTGTGTCTGTCCCTTCGGGGAAATGTCACGCTTTGAGTACCGGAGTCCTGTTAGCCCGCTACAGCCCGGTTTACCGGAGTCCTGCTAGCCCAGTGCTACAGCCCGGACCCACTTGCTGATGACCGACACGTTCGTTGCTGGGTCATGAATGCTTGTCCCTGTAAGTCTGTGCCACTTTGGATTTACGACTAGCCATGTCAGCCCGGGCTCCTTATCATATGGGTGCTAGCGACACTCTCATATACGTGTGCCAAAAGGCGCAAACGGTCCCGGGCAAAGGTAAGACGACACCCGTGGGATACCGTGCGTGAGGCCGCAAAGTGATATGAGGTGTTACATGCTAGACCTATGTGGCATCGAGTCGGGGTCCTGACAGATGTTTCAAGAGAATGTCTCTGTTAATATGAATCAATGCAACTGTTTTAGAAATGCTACTATCCTACTTTGTTTTCCATCCAAGATAAGTTAGATGCTCCTTTCTATCACCGTTTGTTTCATCCTCCTTTATCGGCAAGTAATTGTTTCCTTTTTTGCCTCTGTTAAAACGGGGGTATCGATTCAACTTGTTGCTATTGCGACATTTTGCTTCGCTACTCGAAACACTTATGTTTTAAGAGTGTTTTGTGCAGCTCAACTTGAATGTCACACCGGTGACTTTGCTTAATTTTGGTGGAACTGCAAAAAAGGAGATCAAGATTTGTTTCCAGTCTTCGTGGCGAGTTGTTTCAAATCTTGGTCTCATCCACATGGTGTGCAGTGTGCTTTGAGATGTTGTGCTACTTGTTTTGGTACTGTTTTAAATAAATGTTGAATTGAAGCTATTGTATTGCTTTCTTTTCCCATTAAGTAGTGAACAAAAATGGGACCAACCCAGACATGATGCTTGTTGCTTTGTTACAAAAAACTCTGCATCACCCCCTTTATAAGCCAGTAATTGATGCCACTCTCAGAATTAACTACTGAATCTTATTTCAAAACTGCAACACTTGTTAGGGATTAGCGGGATTACCATTTTTGTGGCCGCATGTTTCATCCTCCTTTATTAGCCAGTAATTGATTCCTTTTTTGCCTTTGTTTAAACAGGGATATCTATTCAACTTGTTGCTATTGCGACATTTTGCTTCACTATGTGAAACACTTTGCTTGATTTCAGTGCAACTGCACAAAACGAGATTGGATTTCCTATTCGTGTTGGCAGATTCGTATTTTATCATGGTGGTCTCATGAAAGGTCAGTACAGACCTTCATCCACGTGATTGTGTAGTGTGCTTTGAGATGTTGTGTTACTTGTATTGGTACTGTTTTAAATAAATGTTGAATTGAAGCTGTTGTATTGTTGTCTTTTCCCATTAAGTAGTGAACAAAAATGGGACAACCCAGACATGATGCTTGTTGCTTTCTTACAACAAACTCTGCATCACCCCCTTTATAAGTAGATGGAAGCACATATTGTTGTTGCGCCCACTCTCCCCTGGAACTGTTTATGCTTTTCGTTAATCTAATGCCGCTGGTAAAATTAAGCAATGCCACTCTCAGAATTAATTAACTATTGAATCTTAGTTCAAAACTGCAACACTTGTTAGGAATGGTACTATCCTGCTTTGTAGTTCTTTCTACATGTTTAACCAAGGTATTGTTAAGATAATGTCTCTGTTAAAATGAATCAGTTGCATTGTTTTAGGATGGTACTTTTCTACTTTGTCATTCTTTATACATGTTGAAACAAGGCATTGTTAATATAATGTCTCAGTCAATATGAATGAATCACACTGATGGAGAATTGCTACTCTCCTGCTTTGTTTCCCATTAAGATAAAGTAGATCAGTAGATGCTTTTCTTCTGGGAGTACAAGTCATCAACCGTTATTTCTCAGTAATTGTTTCCCTTATACCTATTGTTGCTTACAGGGATATAAAAATTAAAGCTCGGTTTTATTCCGACTTTGATTTTAGTTGAACTGCACAAAAGGAGCCAATGTGTCCAAGGCAAACTGCTGCATTACTGGGTCCAGTTGGTCGTTCCACTTTGCAGAAAGAAGCAGTCATTGTTTGAACTACACTACAGAAGGAATGACCGAGAAGCTTTACAGAGTATTATTAGACGGTGGTGACATGACTAGTCTGCAGAGAGCATTGGCAATTTAACAACACGTGGAGTGCCCTGGGCAAAAAGTGCCCAAACAAGTACAAGCAGCTACAACAGGACTCCACGATCATAGGCATTACATATTTTGAATGGGAAAAGCTTGTCAAAGTTTAATCATTGATGTTAGCAAGAAGACGTTAGTTTAATATATTGGAATTGGAAAACCTTGTCAAATTTTGCTCATTGATGTTAGCCAGAAGACATGCATTTGATATTTTTGAGTGGGATGCCCTTGCTGTGAGCAGCATCAAGTGTTTTTTCCTATTCCTGTGTTCAGTTTAGAAGTAAATAGTTACTCTACTGAGATATTCCTGTGTTAAGAGTTTGTTACGAATATTGTCTATGTAATGCCAGGCCTTGTGTTTGATTGCAAAGTTGAGCTTGGAATGTTGTGGCATGCGGCATCACGAGTTGGTCACCGTGCCTCCTGAGAATAATGTTTCGTATTGTTTTGCATGTCGATCTAATGCCAGTGATTTGTTGTTAAGAAGATCATCCTCTTCGGTTGTTTCCGTGCTTAAGAAGTTCATCGTCTGATGTTTCATTCATAGCCTATACGACAAGTCGGGTAGGTTAGACGTGAAACCATATGATCTTCCGACCAACTCATGATATTAGGTCGTGATTGGATCGTCGTTTTCCAACCAAAACCGCTTGTAAAACTGACGCTTGTAAATAAAAGTAGATGGTCTCGGGCGAAGCGCTTGGTTGGTTGATTTCGACTAGTAAAATATCGAAAGTACTTCACACATGATAAAAACGTTGAATGACACTCGGACGATTGCTAATCCAACTGTTAGCTGCTGTTTCAGACTTGCCCATGGATAGCATGGTACGCACGTCGTGCATGTATCGTCTGGTAATGTCGTCCATATAGCAGTGCTTGTAAACTATACACTGGTCTCTCAAATTACACGTGTAACCCGCCGGTTTTACTTACAGACCTCGGGCCCTCGGTTTCATTACGCGTGTATTTTACGTGTTGTTTCCGATGACGAGTAAATTACACTTGTATGTTAATACAGGTTTGAAATAAACCAGAGCTCCCAAGCGCGGCCTTACCGTTTCATGTCGTCTTAGTTTCTCGAAGGTGCTCATAGGTGTCCGATGATCCTGGCTTCTTGAATGAGCAGCGAGCGCTGTATTAGACCATCCGTAGGGCCCGTGAGGCCCTCTCCGTTGTCCTTCGAGTTGTTGTGCTCGCCATGGCGGTGAGCATTGTTAACATCGTCAACGAACATGAGGATTCAGGAGATGACTTTATTTTGACTGGATGACATTAGGGACCCACTAGGGCCATAGTCGTACGTACGCAAGTGCCTCCTTATTATGTACAACTATATTTTTTTTGCTTTCTCCTGGTTTCTTGACATCACGATCCCACACCATTGTCAACCTATGTAGTCAATATAAATGAGAGAATTGCACAAGGTGCGGCCGACAGCTAGGACCAAGCAGCTCGAGCAGTATTTGTGTTTTAGAGGCGTGAGCACTGCAGAGTTTTTCTTGGTGATGATTTCGTTGTTGTTCAGAGGAGAGCAGGGTATTAATTGGGCGGGTTGTGGCCCGCCTAGCCCAGGCCAGATATCCAGCCCAGATACTAATTTTTTCAAGATGAAAATGGCTAGCCCAGCTATACGTTTTTTTGAGGAATACCCAGGCAAGGTCAACTTGTTATTCTCCGCCCCGCTGGGCTGCAAATCTTTCCTAGGAGGGATGCATTAGGCTTAATAGGAAAATGGGCTTTAAAAAATAATAAATGGGATGTAATTATAAAAACTGGATAGTGACTATAAAAATGCACCAACCACGAAATTAGTTTATAAAATATTATTTATTGATTTTGAAAATCTTAAATTTTCATTGTTGCGCACGCAATGTTTCGTTGGATTTTTACGTAATACAAATTTATATTTAATCTGACTAGAAATTTCGGGATAAAAATATTTCGGATCCCATCAAAATGTGGGAAATTTTATTGAATTTTGTCTTCAACAGTTGGTTGAAATTATTAAATCGTTGTCCTAGCTAGAAAATGGGTTGTACTTTTAACAAACTGTAAATGGGTTGTTGTAAATTCCATTAGAATTCAAAAATGGGTTGTACATTCTTACAAAACGCAAATGGGCTATAAGTTCTTGCCACACACTTGTGGGCCTGCTAAGTGACGCGTCCCCTTAAAAAAATATGTTGACGCGTATGCAAGGCTTTGTCAACTTATTATAGTCAACACACGGTTCTAGCAGCAGTGGCCGTTGGATGTCTATCCAACGGATGTCGTGCTTCTTCTTCTTTCTCAGATATTCTTAGCTTCGACCGCCCAAAAAATGATTCCTCCCCCTAACATCTGGGGCGCACCATTTCAGAGGCTGACCTATGGGCCTACTAAGTCGGAGCGTACCAAGGGCTTTGTCAACTTAGTCAATGTAAACGATTCTAGCTTCAGTGACCATACAATGTCCATCCAATGGCCGTAGTGCTTCTTCAACCTCTGGTCTTGTTGCTCCAGCCGCCCAAAGCAGTGCTGGTCGTGCCGCCTGCTCCTACCTCCCATGGCCGGCTGTGCTACCGCGGAGGCCTCACCACCCCCATATTACTCCCACCGCTGGCCAGGCCATTCATCCACTCACCCACACCCCCTGTTATTCTATGGCGACGGCAGCCTCACATCGCAGCCAAACCAGTGAACCCTCGTACTCCTCTCCGTGCGGGCTTCCACTTATGCGTCTTCCCCGGCTCCACGTCGCCCCCTTCCTAGGCCTCGCCGTCGTCCACCGCCCTGGTGCTCTCGGCGCGGCATGGTCAACATGGTCAACAATCGACTTCCATCGGAAGAGTACTGTGCATGGAGAGGCTAACAGCTGGGTCCACGACGGCCGCAAGGAAGTGCCTCCTTATTACGCGCAAAATAATTATTCCTCCACCTAACAGCAGGGACCCACTGGACGGGCCACCTTATTTCGCGAAAAAATGTTTCCCCCCTGACTGCTGGGACCCATCGGACAGGCCACCGTATTTCGCGAAAAAACGTTCCCCCCGCTGTCAGCTCGGACCCACCGAAAGTGCCTCCTTATTACGCACAAAAAATGAATACTCCCCCTGCTAGCTGCAACCCACCTTGGTGGGAGGCTGACTTGTGGACCTACTAAGTTGATGGGGACGCAGGGCTTTGTCAACATAGTCAATATAAATGATTCTATCTCCAGTGACCGTACAATGTCCATCCAACGGCCGTAGTGCTTCTTCAACCTCTGGTCTTCTTGCTCCAGCCGCCCAAAGCAGCGCCGGTTGTGCCGCCTGCTCCTGCCTCTCGTGGCCGGCTGTGCTGCCGCGGAGGCCTCACCGCCCCCTACTATTCCAACCGCTGGCCAGGCCCTGCAGCGACGGCAGCCTCACACCGCAGCCGAACGAGTGAACCCTCATACTCCTCTCCGCGCGGGCATCCACTGTCGCGTCTTCCCCGGCTCCGTGTCGTCCCCTTCCTAGGCCTCGCCGTCATCCACCACCCTGGTGCTCTTAGCGTGGTGTGGTCAACATGGTCAAGGAACGACTTCCATCGGACGTGGACTGTACGTGGAGAGGCTGACAGCTGGGTCCACGGCCACAGCAAGGAAGTGCCTCCTTATTACATGAAAAATAATGATTCCTCCACCTGACAGCAGGGATCCACCAGACGGGCCACCGTATTTCGCGAAAAAAATGTTTCCCCCTAACTGCTGGGACCTACCAGCTACACATTCGCACGCAAGGAAGTGCGTCCGGGCAAAAAACGATTCGCCCCCCTGACTGCTGGGACCCACCAGCTACATCTTCGCACGCAAGGAAGTGCCTGACAGTCGGGACCCACCTGGTCGAAGCGTACGTAGCGTTGTCATTCTGGTCGCCAATGTGTACGTACATATATACTGGTCGATGTAGAGGCGCGCACGTAGCATGTACACGTACATACAGCGGCCAGTGTGCAAGAAAGAAAATACGACCACGTATGTGTACATATGGGTGGGGTCTCGAACGCCTACTCGCGCATACGTACGGCCAGGGCTCATGTACATGGCTGGGTCGGAACGGAGAAACAACATCGTCGTCGTGTTCATGGGGAGGCAACGGAATGCGTCGTGTTCATGGGGAGGCAACGGAATGCGTCGTGTTCATCGGGAGGCAACAGAACGTGTGGGAGCCACTCGGCTGCGTCGGAACGGAATGCGTCATCGTGTTCATCGGGAGGGCTTGGACGGAACTGGCGATGGAAACGAGGCCTGGCGTATCGCAGAACGGAGGAAACGGCCTTGTGTTCGACTGGCCACGTTCGAAACGGGATCCTGTTCATCGGATGGGGTGGGGTGTACCGCAAAACGGAGGAAACGGACCTCCTACGGTCGAAACGGGGGTCCTGTTGATCGGGAGGGGTGTGGCGTACCACAAAACGGAGGAAACAGACCTCCTATGATCGAAACCGGGGTCCTGTTGATCGGGAGGGGTGTGGCGTACCGCAAAACGAACGAAACGGACTTGTGTTGGAGCGCTACGGTCGAAATGGGGGTCCTGTTCATCGAGAGGGGTGTGGCGTACCGCAAAATGGGACTCCACAGGATACTGTTCATCTCCACTGTCGACCTCCTCCAGCCTCCATGGGCTACCGTCGACCTCCTCCAGCCTCCACGGGCTCCTGTTCATCCAGCCTCCATCGTGCGCTACTCCACCGGCTACTGTTCAACCACCCCACCACGGGCACCCCTCCACCGTCTACTGTTCATCCAGCCCTCCACACCACAGGGTCCTGTTC
>NC_041383.1:593377756-593504734 GCF_002162155.2 Triticum dicoccoides
ACTGTTCATCCCAGAGGTAGCATCGATCGGCTTTAGTTAGCAGCAGTAGCGAAGGAATTGCTCGATCGGGTTCAGTTAACAGCCATCGATCGATCGCGCGGGTTCAGTAACGCGTGGCCTGCAGTGCAATCCCTCGGGTTCAGTTAGAGCCCAACACCCTCGCTCGGGTTCAGTTAGAGCCAACGCCTCGCACACACGCGCGTACGGTGTACGAGAGAAATGTGCATCGCTCGGCCCCCGACCTCCCACCGTAACCGGGAACTCCCCGAAATTTTCCTTGCCCTCGCTTCTACCACGGTTTTTTCTGTCATGGACGGCCCAAAGAATGTCATGCAGCTGCGTCTCCAGCCCGCCCAGGACGAAAAGCCCATTTTCTGTCATGATTTTTTGTCATAGAAGTAGGAGCCCACCACATCTATGATGATACCGGGTTTTGTCACAATTATCATCATAGAAGTGTCATATGTATGACAGAAAAAAAATTGTTCGGCCCAAAATGTCACGGATGTGTCTTTTTTTGTAGTGATTACATGGTGTTTGCATTTCATACAATAAAGCAACAACCATAAGGCTCCTGCCAGTTGTCGATAACTTTTACAAAACATGATCATCTCATACAAAAACATATATCACATCACAACATGCCTTGAAAAAACAAGTTAGACGTCCTCTACTTTGTTGTTGCAAGTTTTACGTGGCTGCTACAGGCTTCTAACAAGAACTGTTCTTACCTACGGTACAAAAACCACAATGGTGATTTATCAAGTTTGCTGTTTTAACCTTCAACAAGGACCGGCCGCAGTCAAATTCGATTCAACTAAAGTAGGAGAAACAGACACCCGCCAACCACCGTTATGCAAAACTAGTTGCATGTCTATCGGTGGAACCGGTCTCGTGAACGTGGTAATGTAAGGTTGGTCCAGGTCGCTTCATCCAACAATACTACCGAATCAAAATAAGACATTGGTGGTAAGCATTATGATGATCACCGCCCACAACTCTTTGTGTTCCACTCGTGCATATCATCTACGCATAGACCTGGCTCAGATGCCATTGTTGGGGAACGTAGAATGCAATTTCAAAAAAAAATCCTACGCTCACGCAAGATCTATCTAGGAGATGCATAGCAATGAGAGGGGGAGAGTGTGTCTACGTACCCTCATAGGGGAGAGTGTGTCTGTAACACCCATGATGCGGCTATATCTCCCACGTGTCGAAGCACGACTTAGAGGCATAACCGCATGGTGGTTTTGTCGCAAGAAGGGTCATCTTCACACAATCCCTTGAAATGAACAAGAATGGGATAAAGAGTTGGCTTACAATCGCCACTTCACACAATGAACATATAATTCATACATCATTCAGAGTACACACATAGTCCAACTACGGACGAAGCCAAAAGAAAAGAAGATAACCCAACTTCTAGATCCCCGATCGTCCCAACTGGACTCCACTACTGATCAACATGAAACAAAACATAGCAACGACCAAGGTCTTCGTTGAGCTCCCATCTGAGCTCGGTTGCATCACCTGTACTGGTATCATCGGCACCTGCAACTATTGTGATAGTATCTGGTGAGTCACGAGGACTCAGCAATCTCAAAACCCGCGAGATCAAGACTATTTAAGCTTATGGGTAGGAAGTGGTAAAGAGGTGGAGTTGCATCAAGCACTAAGCAAATATGGTGGCTAACATACGCAAATAAGAGCGAGAAGAGAAGCAAACGGAACGGACGTGAAGCTAGAAGTGATCAAGAAGTGATCCTAAACTCCTACTTACATCAAACATAACCCAAAACCGTGTTCACTTCCCAGACTCCGCCGAAAAGAGACCATCACGACTACACACGCGATTGATGTGTTTTAGTTAAGTCAAGTGTCAAGTTCTCTACAACCGGACATTAACAAATTCCCATCTGCCACATAACCGGGGGCACGGCTCTCAAAAGTTTATACCCTGCAGGGGTGTCCCAACTTAGCCCATCATAAGCTCTCACGGTCAACGAAGGATATTCCTTCTCCCAGGAAGACCCGATCAAACTCGGAATCCCGGTTTACAAGACATTTCGACAATGGTAAAACAAGACCAGCAAGACCACCTGACTGTGCCGACAAATCCCGATAGGAGCTGCACATATCTCGTTCTCAGGGCACACCGGATAAGCGAAGCGTACAGGTACCGACGTAATCCAAGTTGCCAAGGAATGGTCCCGCACGGTGCTCTAGTTTCGACCAACACTTGGAGGAGCACTGGCCCGGGGGGTAAAATAAAGATGACCCTTGAGTCTGCAGAACCCAAGGGAAAAAACCTTAGGTGGCAAATGTTAAAACCAAGGTTGGGCCTTGCTGGAGGAGTTTTATTCAAAGTGAACTGTCAAGGGGGTCCCATAAATCACCCAACCGCGTAAGGAACGCAAAATCAAGGAACATAACACCGGTATGACGGAAACTAGGGCGGCAAGAGTGGAACAAAACACCAGGCATAAGGCCGAGCCTTCCACCCTTTACCAAATATATAGATGCATTAATTAAATAAGAGATATTGTGATATCCCAAAATGATCCTGTCCATCATGGAGAAATCTTCAACTTCACCTGCAACTAACGACGCTATAAGAGGGGCTGGGCAAAGCGGTAACATAGCCAAGCAACGGTTTGCTAGGAACGGTGAAAAGGTTAGAAGCTGACATGGCAATATGGGAGGCATGGTAAAAAAGTGATAGGTAGTGCAGTATAGCAATAGAATGAAGCAACTAGCAAGCAAAGATAGAAGTGATATCAAGGGTAATGGTCATCTTGCCTGAGATCCTGCAAGGAAGAAGAACGAGTCCATGAAGAAGACAAACGAACGTAGTCGAACGAATCCTCACAACTCCGGAACGAAACCGAAGCTAACGAGAGAAGCAAACCGGAAAGAAGCAAACAATATGGTGAACACACAAGCATAATCATGGCATGATGCACAATCAAGTATGATGCATGTCCGGTTTAATGAGGCATGGCATGGCAAAGTGCAACAAACAATACTACAAGTTAAGTGGAGCTCAATATGCAACGAGTTGCATATTGACGAAACACCACATCGATTATTTAGTTCTCTCTCGTTTATGTACCCAACAAAATTAAATGTTGATTAACATGGCAAGAGGTGAAGCATGAGCAAACCACCTATTTAGGCAAGTTTAAATGAGGCCGGAAACAACAAACAACAATTCCGGAAAATCCCCATATGTCATTTAGCAATTTAATGCAAACACAATTTTAACCATTTAAAAGTTGTTATCATGATGCGGATGACATATGCAAGGTTTATGCAAATTTATAAAATGCTGACATGAGCATGTTATGAAGCATTTGGTCACCATGGCGGAACGAAAAGGGTGCCACGGCGGCGAAACGAAAATGGTGCCATGGCAACATTCGAGTCCCGGTAACTCGATTGAGATACCGATGCAAGAGAGAAGTGTGCGGATGAGTGTGTCATGCAAAAGGTGGTGGGGTGATCCCGGTTACCGGGTTCCCACGGGTCGACGGCATGGCAAACAAGGAGGAACGTGCAAGGATCAATTCGGGGCATGGTGCAAACACGGGCATCTCATACATCACTCATGCATTCGTTCACGGGCGGTCGTCTCAGGGTTATACCTTCGAAGCGTGCATTTTCGGGGTGGATCAAGTTCGGTGCAATGTAGAGGAAGTAGGCGTTCACGGGACGTCATGGAAGTAGTGGTACATGTTTTGTAGTTGTTCGGGGTCACGACGAGGAACTTGACGTCCACGAAATCTTCGAGGGTCGACGGTAGTGGTACACGGGTCGTAGTGTAAGTAGTATTTCTCGCGGCGGTAGTGGAAGTAGTGGTTCACAGACGTCGTGGAAGTAATCATTCATGACGGCGGTAGAGGTACTCATGATCTTGGCGACGGTAGTGGTACATATCGTAGTGGAACTTGGTGCATCCACGATATTCAGGCGTAGTGGTACTCATCCCGTAGATGAACTTGACTAGACATGGTTGTCGTGGTACTTGACGTTATCCAAGACGGTATTGGTGTATCCGTGCGTAGAGGTACTGCCAGGTTCCCCACGAAGATGCATTGATGGCGCTCGAAGGCATCAGCGGGGAGGCGAACGAGGCCGTTGGGACTTGAGCGATGAGTGGCGTGCGGCTGCTGGCGAATGGGATCCACTTTGCCGGGGTCAATGCGAGCTTGCGTGTGGTCTCCAGCGGGACTTGGCGAACGATGCAGAAGCAAGGCAGCAGCGACACTGCTCATGCGGCTTGGCGGGTGGCCTACGATGGAGGTCAACTGCGACGAAGACGGGCCACCGGAGTCAGATCCGGCCGTGACTCGTATGATCTTGGGACGAACAACGGAGGGGTGGACTTGGAACTCTGGATGACAGCGCGACTGGAGCACGGGGAGGCGAAGCAGGCGTCGAGGTAGGGCGACGGGAGCCGGCGGGGACGCGGGGATGCTGATGGCCTCGCAGGCCATGGCGGGCGAGGGGCACGATAGGAGAAGGCGGGCGTCGTGACGGTGTGGCTCCTATGGTTTTGGCCGAACGGAGGGAGGAGGATGCGTGGGCGCTGACGAGGGTGGCGGAGCACGGGCAGGAGGTGATGCGGGTCGTCCTCCTCGCCCTAGACATGACGAGCCAGAGGAGGTCTTGGTGCAGGGCTCCGGCGACGCAGGGCGCCGTGGCGGGGCCTGAGCGACGGCGAGGAGCGGCGGGATCGAGAGGCATGGGAGGAGGCCTCCAAGCGTTGGGGACGAGGCAGAGGAGGAAGGGGCGCTGACGGTGTCCGGGACTAGGGGGTACTCAACGCGTCGTCTCCCGATCAGTTGGATCGGGCCGAGGACCCCCATGGCCGTATACTCATGGGCCAGTCCGGACAACTGCCGCATACAAGGAAGAATCAATAAGACTTGGCGATCAAGACAAGGACTCCTCCCCCACCGGCGTATTCGGCTAGGACTCTTGTTATCCTAGGCCTCTGGTGCATTATATAAACCAGGGTCAGGCTAGTCGATAGATATACAACAACAATCATACCATAGGCTAGCTTCTAGGGTTTAGCCTCCTTGATCTCGTGGTAGATCCACTCTTGTACTACCCATATCATCAATATTAATCAAGCAGGACGTAGGGTTTTACCTCCATCAAGAGGGCCCGAACCTGGGTAAAACATCGTGTCCCTTGCCTCCTGTTACCATTGATCCTAAGACGCACTGCTTGGGACCCCCTACTCGAGATCCGCCGGTTTTGACACCGACATTGGTGCTTTCATTGAGAGTTCCGCTGTGTGATCGGCGAAAGGATCAATGGCTCGACTGCAGGTCAACTGCGACGTCGGCTTCTTCGTCACCAGCTCGACTGGTCACCTTGGCTTGACCGAGGACTGTGCCCTACCTCCGATCGTCATGTTCGGATGAAGGCCTTCATCAACACAAACTCCGATCTCTATCAAGATCATGGAGGAGTCATCCATGGAGCTCGGGGGCTCAACGTCAACATTGCCCTCAGGCGACCGTGCTGTTTTTATGGACAGCAAACTTGTATCCGCCGCCACCACCTCCTCGAGTGTCGCTTAAATGATTACTTCGGTGGAATTATGCGGAATTAAGTCTACAACAACCCTGCAAAAATTGCATCGAGTTCCGATGGAGGAATCTCTGGCAACTCCGATATACCGGAGCCCTGTTGAATCTGGACGAGAATCCGAACGAGTTTAGGGCGTGGTATCCAGCATCTAGCTCGGATGTCCTTTGGAGGATCCAACCGTTGATTTGCTGCGGAATTCCCATATCTACCACCTGCCCAAAATTCAGCTCGATCCGACCGTCCAAACTCCGGGAAACTTCCGATTAGTGCGTCACTTTTTGGATCTATTTTCTGCGCGAGAACGAATCCGACCCGAATTCATCTTCTTTATGAACGTGATCTCGGACATCCTTTTTGAAGGAAGTTTTCGTATGGGGTGTTGTGTTTTATTCTCAAACACATCCCAGTAGTATTAAAAGTATTCTTGCAATACGAACTTCACCGTCGCGCCGGTGTCAAACCAGCCCGACAACATCACTCCACGACGGCCGACCTGCATTAGACACATCGTCGCTTTGTTGAGCCGAGCTCAATTTCTTCGCATCATCATCTCGGCCAGCCAAACAATAGTTCGGCATTGCGAAGGATAAATTGTCACCAACATCACCGCCCCATGGATTACACGGAGTGGGCACACCTGCATCGACCACGTCACGACCTGCATCGCTGGACCGGAGGCTTCATCATCTCTTCATCAACCTACTCCGGAGACTTCAGCGTCGCTGGCCGACCAGCTCCGTCACGTTAGCTGGACCGAGGGCTTTGCCTCCGCGAGCCAACCTTTGCCAGCATCGCCATGCCGTTGCTTTATCGCCCATCAGGCGATAGGTGTGCGGATCGAGTCCCAATTTTGGGAATCACCTTTCTTCGGATTGCTACAACAAATAAGCCAGGTGCTATTAATCCTAGCATTTTTTGCTTGTTAGGGTTCATTTTTCCCAATGAATTATTACTCTGGTTTGTCCGTCATATGTACGCAGGTCTATCAAATAGTGGCCGCATTAACGACGGTCGCATGGTGGTTCGGTCAGTTTCCGTACATAGTCCGGCGAACGCCGCATCCGGAACTCGAACCGACCTATGAATTCAAGCCTTGTCATGCCTTTACCGCATCAGCCACCACCCTGCACCGACATTGACTTCGGTGTCAGGCCATATTTCTTTTATTACTCACTTTGCATAAATTATTTGTTATGCAACGAATTTTTTTTATTTTTATTATTATTACTATTATCTCCGGTTTGCACTATTTTTTGTGCATAGGAAAATGATCCAGCTGGACTATATCCTTTGGCGTCACCTCGGCTGGACGGGGGGCTTCGTCAACACTTCATTACCCCATGCCGGGGACTTCGGCATCACCCTGCCGTCCTGCATTGACCGTGCTATGTCACCACTTCGGAGTGCCGGGCTCTTTGCTCCGCCACCTCGGGACCGGCTCGGGGATGGAACCTTGTCTCGCATCAAGCTCGGACCGCGTCATCAATACCGAACACTTTAACCAGCTAAGTTGTCTTCATGCTCAAAGTTTTAAATTTTTAACTTTTGTTCGGCTTGACCAAGCATTACACTTTTTCGGAAAAAAGTTGCTTGTAAAAATTTCCTTGTCCAAACTTTGTTTATGACGCGCAAATTCAAATACCCCGTTTACTTGGGGGCTTCCTTCATGAAGCTTTTTCCTCTTGCATATGATTATACTTGTACGGCTTCGTTCCTTGTTCGTGTATTACGCCACAATATGCACCATATTGACTTAAGCGATTCGCAAGCTGGGTTGCCTGGCTCCTATGCTTACCCCTACGTTCCCGATTGTTCGGCTAGGGAGTAAAGGGAGCACCTCTGCGATTGTCACGATCGGGTCAACCGAGCCGGACCTCAGACTGGGTGAAGCCGAAAGCTAGTGCTCTTATTATTTTCAATCATGGTCGGCACACAACGGAACTCATGAGTACAAAAAATCTGTTGCACAAGTCTCATAATAATAATGAGCACCGAAGAAAGGTATCGTTGGGGGTACTATTTTCTTCGAAGATGCTTCTTACACTTCGCAGTAATATAGCATAAGTTCCCTGAGCGCGCTTTGTCTGTTACAGCCTTATGTCCTGATTGCCTGGTTATTAGAAACACCGTCGATATTCTCGACAGATGGAGTACATAACATTTTTCGGTCCTTGACCGAAGAGGGAGAAGCCGACGGCCGGTTAAGACGCGTTTAAAGTTCGGTAGAACATAGATATGATATAAGTACTTCGGTACATGCAATCATTCTTTTACCCAAGTCACTTGGGGGCTCTTAAATTTATATGAGCCGTTTTATGATAAGTGTTTTTCTTCTTATTCGTTGCAAAGTTTTTATTATTATTTATCACTCCTTTTTTCGACGCAAGTGTGCGGTCACTAGCCGGGGAGCCTAATTTGTCTCTCAAAGAAGCCGTCTGCTGACCCGCTTGAAGTTTTGAGATAGGATGTGTCATGTTAAAGCACGGCAGAAGCACCTTTTTTTTCTAAAGTCCAATTTTCGGATTGGCACCGAACACTTGATCTAGTTCGGACATTAACCTTTTGAATAAGTTTTTTGGCTTTTCGAGCCCATGGCACTTTTAAACTATTTGTGTGTTTTCAGCACAAGTCTCGCAGTGCAACGCCGGACACCTTTAGAGATTCGGCAAAAACATTCTCGGATATTGCTATATATGCATCGGTTTCGAATTGTGTCTTCGGTCAATAGTTGGGTTGCCCGGCTCCTGTGCTTGCCTCCTATGTTCCGCTTCGTTCGGCTAGGTGTGCAAAGGGAGAACCACTGCGATTGTGCTTCCAGCTCACATGGTTAAGCACCTCAATGGAGAAAGCCGAAAACTGACTGTCACAATAAGCGTAAACTGGTCGGTGATCCGATGACGGTGTTAAATGACGGGCCATTCATAACAATGGCCGAAGTGTTTACGGCTTGACTTCGACTGTCGCCGAACACTACCGGGGGCTATTAACTGGCCTCCCAAACTAAATCCTCAATATTTTGCTCTTACATTGGAGCTGAGGTTTCATGATCATGCTTAGCATGACAACCCAAAGAAAGGAACCGATAGCGGGACTATTCTCTTTGGAAGACATTTCTTCTGTTAAACAGTAATATAACATGTCTCTCCGCGTACCTTTGTTTATAAAACCATATGGCCAGATTGCCTTGTTTGTTGTAAATCTTTGCCCTCATAAAGGCTTTATAAAGTAGGACAAACACTCCTCGGCTATTGGCCGAGGAGGTGGAAGCCGATGGTCGGTCAACAAAGTTTTATACAATGCGGATCCGAGCATTAATGACGTAAAGTACTTGGATAAATAGAGTCATTACACATAATTTGTGATTTTACTATGGATATCGATCCTTAATTCGGCCTCCCGTTCCTGCATTAGGGCTCGGGGGCTACTAGGCTTCGGGCTTATTATTTACAAATATTAAAGGGGCACATTGATCCCCTGATCTAGTGTTGCCACCCGACCAGTGTCTCGGGGGATACTGCATTGCCTGTTCTATGCAGAAAATTTTAAGTGCAATACAGTTTCTGAGGAGATTTTGATCCTCGGGTTGGTCGGCCGCACCCAACCTGAGTCTCGAGGACTGAGCACGCCATTTTTTGTGTCCCAAAGTATTCTGCCGAGCTAGGACTTGATCCTCGGACCGATTTTGCAAATCAACCTGAGTCTCAGTGGCTACGAGGATCAGCGGTCTTATGTCATCCTTCATGTGCATCTTGGGTTTTAGACCGATACCCACCTTGAGGGCTACTGGCACCAATCAAAAATATTGACAAAAATCGGCCCACATTCGGGGTGGTGCACCACCTCGGAAGCAGTCCGGCATAAAGCTCGGGAACTAGTGGCTGGCTCCATAGAGGGCACTTCCGGCATTAAGCTCGGCTAAACTCCTTCAAACTTCTTTGAACCAAGGTGATTTACGACACCTCGGATACAGTCCGGCGTTGGAGCTCGGATACATAGTCCGGCGTTGGGCTCGGATATCGTCCGGCGTTGGAGCTCGGATACATAGTCCGGCATTAGAGCTGGGAAGCAGTCCGGCATTGGTGCTCGGCTGCAAAAGATACCTCGAATGCAGTCTGGCGTTGGAGCTCGGACGCAAGAGGATGTTGCCACCCGGGAACAACCTCAAACCCGAGGCATGGCATAAAAATAACAAGGCATTGATAAAGGCCGGAAACTTAAAGGGGCTCCTCGGATACCCGACGTATAAACTCGTCGAATGCATTTCGGCGATCCTCAAGATAGAAGATCAGAAGATTTGTTGAACCAGTTTTCAAGACCGGCAACCGAAGATGAAGAACAGTTCGGAAGAATCGAGGAGCGTCCCTAACTTGAAGACCGGTTCAGGGGGCTACTGACGGTGTCCTGGACGAGGGGGTACTCAACGCGTCGTCTCCCGATCAGTTGGATCGGGCCGAGGACCCCCATGGCCGTATACTCATGGGCCAGTCCGGACAGCTGCCGCATACAAGGAAGAATCAATAAGACTTGGCGATCAAGACAAGGACTCCTCCCCCACCGGCGTATTCGGCTAGGACTCTTGTTATCCTAGGCCTCTGGTGCATTATATAAACCAGGGTCAGGCTAGTCGATAGATATACAACAACAATCATACCATAGGCTAGCTTCTAGGGTTTAGCCTCCTTGATCTCGTGGTAGATCCACTCTTGTACTACCCATATCATCAATATTAATCAAGCAGGACGTAGGGTTTTACCTCCATCAAGAGGGCCCGAACCTGGGTAAAACATCGTGTCCCTTGCCTCCTGTTACCATTGATCCTAAGACGCACTGCTTGGGACCCCGTACCCGAGATCCGCCAGTTTTGACACCGACAGGCGCGAGGGAGGAGATCGAGGGGAGATGAGGATCGAGCGATGAGCGTGTGGCGGCGGGCAGAGGGGACGAGAGGAGGAGCTGGGATCGAGCAGAGCTCTCCCCTGCGGCTAGGGTTAGAGGGGTGTAGCTGGGCCTTGGAGGTCGGCCCGGTAGAGAAGGAAGTGGCTAGAGGCCTGGCTGGAGGCCTGGCTGGGCTGCTGGGCTCTCTTCTCCCTCTCTCTTATTCTCTAGAAACAGAAAATAACAAAGAAGAAAACGAGAAGAAAGGAGGTGTTGGGGAAGAAATTGGACACGCGGATAATTTTCCCGGACCCACAAGAATGTGCTTGTTCCGAGAAAATAGAAAAGGCCATGGTTGAAAGATGTAAATTCAAACTCATTTGACTTAAATTCAAATGATTTGAATAGGAAGTGAGGGTTGGGAAGGTCCAAAAATGTTCGGATTTTTGGTGGAGCTCCGAAATGTGAAGAAAGAATTTAGGGCAAAGTTTGGAGACCAAGAATTAAGATAACAAAGGCATTGGGATAATTTGCAAGTGTGTTATGGTGATTTCCAAATTAAAGAAATATTTAATATAGCTCCCTAATATTGGGACGATATGTTATAAAGAGAAGTCACCCTTCCCTCAATTTAAATAGATCAACCATCTATGCAATTTATTAGTTGAGTTGAGATGCAAAGGTTAATGACATGATGGCATGATGACATGATGCAATGCAAAAATAAAAGAGCAAGCACAAAAGAAACACAGGGCGAAACTCGGAATAGCTGGAAGTCTTCTGGAGCGTCGGTCTCGGGGCATTACAACACTCCACCACTACAAGAGGATCTCGTCCCGAGATCTAGGATGGCACCAGAGAGAAATGGAAGAGGAAGAGAGGAGGTAAAACTAAGTTGCTTCTCCGACAAACGAGTGAAACCAACAAACCCTGAAAGGTTAAACAATTTGAAAGAAAGAAATCAATAGAGATGAACGATATTGAAAAGCTCCATTAGAAAAGAGGAACAAGGAACATTATGAGAACCTTGTGGGTTGAAAGACATGAATGAAGAGTTTAATGGACAAGATAGAATTCGAAACCACTCCGGTTAAAACAAGATGAGAGAGGAAGAATTCAGGCAGCACCCCGATTGAACATGGAGGGAATAGAACATGAACTTGGCAAAATGAAAGCACATAGATGAGACTCCTATTAAAAGAGGAATGATAGACACAACACTCTGATTAAATGGAAAAGCAAGGAAAAGAACACGATCCTCACAATTCGAGATGATGAGTGAAGAGAGCAACGTTACCATGCCTCCGGAAGAAAGAATAGAAGATACATCATTGGAATAAAGGAATGGAGAAGAAAATGCCAACTTCTGCCACAAATGATCTTGAAAATCACCCTTCCAAGAAGGTTACAACTGAGTTGTTGGAAAACCAACAACGAAACAAATAAGCTTGTAGTGGGCTTATGGAAAACTTCTCAAAATTGAGGCGAAATTCTGCCACTACGGAAACAAATAATATAATTGATAACACCGATGAGATGAAAAATTTCTTCCACCAAGATGATAGAGAGATAACTTGGATCATTGATAAGCACCACAATAGCAACATTCCTTAGGGAAGGCTTTAGGTGACACAATATAACTTCCAACGAAGCAATTATGACCATCGCGAAAGATAAGATAGAAGGAATTGCACTTCAGAATGCAAGATGAAGAATGCTTGAATGCCTCAAAACAAAACATGTGTTGAGCACCATGTTTATTTTTTTAGTATAGCTTGGCGGGTCATAACTTCGAGAGAAATCTTGAAGAACAATTGAAGAATGAAAAGAATCCTTGATGAACCACCATGTTGAGCCTTCATGAAGAACTCTGGTAATAAAAGGATGATAGAAAGAAAGAGAAGTTGAAAACACAAGGTGAATCCTTGCAATGATTTAGATGGAGCTTCGTGATGATATAACCGAGAAAACTTGGAACTCCAGAAAAGAAAATATGAAGCATCTCAAACTGAGAAATGTGACATGATGAACAACTCTGGAAAGAAGAAACTAGATCACTTGAATGAAACAATAATAAGAATTATGTTATGTGTATCCTTCGTCAATTTAAATTGGTGACAAGCAACGAATTTGGCATACTACTTATTCTTCTTGAGGGATTAAGGATAGAGATAGAGCAAACTTGAGAAGCTATTGATGGAACCACCGGTGGGATTTGGAAACAACGAATGAATTAATATGATAATGAAGGAAGTGAAATCTTGAACGAACCACCATAAGAATTGAAAATGAAAGTAGCAAAGGCACAATTCATCGGGAAGAATTGGAAAACGAATGAAGATACTTGAGGGGATTTAGATACATGAGAACGAAGAGATCATGAACTGATTAGAGGGTATTTGAACGATGCACCGAAAGAATTTGAGAACGAGAGCTGAAAGCTGAGAATGAATAATTCTGAGACGATTGGCTCCGGAGAATGAAACTGAAAAGACTCCTGAATTGCTCCGGATGGGTGAAAAGAATTCTCACAATCGAAAGCAATTATGAGAGGATGGCATAACGCTAGAATCATAAATCTCTGGAAGAACGGGTAAGGATTTAAGAGGAACAATTCTTCGGTCTTCAAATGTTGAGAATGATGATGAGAACCACCATGAATTGTTGAGGCACTCCAGAATGAAGAATAGAAAGTTTGAACCAACGATCAAAAGAATTTGAAAGCGATCTTGAAGAAGACATCTGACTGATGGAAATTCATTCTTACGTCAAACTTGGAAATGAATTTGAGAATCGCTCCTGATACTTAGAAGAGTCAGGTAAGATCTTGGGAAAAGACTTGTGGGTTAGGGCCCACTCAAAAAAACACTGTTGAACAATTTATTGAAAGGGGGGATTGCACCGGTTGAATTAAATGACTTGAATGAGATAATAATCTCCAAATAGCTTGAACGGATCTTGAATGAAAAGGCGAGCCTTCGGAGATATCTTCAGCACTCCAGAACAAATCAATAGCGAGAAGTGAGTGATTGATAGGTGCACCGGTATGAGAAAGCATTTGACACGAGGAAAAGAATATGATCAACATTGAAAGCTTGAATTGGATCCACCGGAGAAGAAACAACAACGAAGGATGATGAACTTGAAACTATTGAGCATCTTCATGGGAAAACACCGGATAAGAACATTGAAAGAAAAGAATTGAAGAGACTTCCCACAAATAAAAGGATACATGATTAAGAAATCTGAGTCCTTGAAGAAAAAGGGGTGGGAGGGCGGGAAAACAAAGGCAACTTGGGGCAGATGGAAACAAACACCGTTGAGAAAAACTGAGAATCGATCTTGCGGATGGGGAGAATGATGGGATCATATTAAAGAGAAGCGCACCGATTGGAAATAGAATTGGGATGATAATCTCGATAAATAAGAAGGATTAGTATTCACATATGACTATGAGAACACCGCTTAGGGAAGGTATGGAATCAACACTTGACATCCAAGCAACTTGAATACCAAAAATAAAATAAAACAAAGGATTGGCTTGCAGAATAAGCCGGAACAAACATATGATAGAGATTCCATCCGAAGTTTTCATGGTGGGGCCCACACGGGCTTGATCGTACAGCACCATCATGTACAAGGCAGTGCACATGACACATGAAGCATCCCCGAATCGGCATAGCCAAGGATTCTTTAAGACACAACAAGACCACTGTAAAAACGACCGTGGATAGGCGGACCACTAAACGTCAAACCCCAATCTCATATCATGCATTTGTCGGAAAGGAAAAAAAACTAGAGCTACTTGAATTCCCACCTATAAAACTCCCAAAACTTTCTGGTTATGCAATCTGGTGTTGGGGATACAGGGGAAGCAATATATCTCACCCAAACTAACAATACCTACATCCAAGATGTATCCATCCGTCAACACATAACCAAGAAACCTTCAGAAATCGTGTACCTCAACCTTCGAAAAGCATCCGTTATACGAGCTATGGTAATACTCCCGAACTCCCCAGTACTGGGTGGCGTCGAGGTTATCTTACCACTAGCTACATAAAAGAGATTTTCGATGTCGGCAAAACTCGGGTATTCCAGGACTGCAACAATAAAATTATGACGACAACACCTCGGAGCTCAACTCCCTGGGACACTGCCACAACCCCTAAATGTCAGGAGGCACCAAGAACAATGTTCTCGTCATAAGAATATCAGAACGATCCCAAGATACCCGCGTGATCCTAAAAAAAATTAGTGAAATTTGAGGCGAGGAAAGACAAAACATCTACGTTAGGAGACCTCACCAGAGCGATGAAGGGACTGAGGAGTAAAAGGAATCCTACTCTCCGATATATATAATCCTAAGACTCAAAATATTTTGTTCTAGACTCAACAACGTCAGCGATTCGATCAAGCAAGGGGCTCCTAAGTCGGGGATGGCTCTGATTACCAACTTGGAACACCCACAATGCGGCTATATCTCCCACGTGTCGAAGCATGACTTAGAGGCATAACCGCATGGTGGTTTTGTTGCAAGAAGGGTCATCTTCACACAATCCCATGTAATGAACAAGAATGGGATAAAGAGTTGGCTTACAATCGCCACTTCACACAATGAACATATAATTCATACATCATTCGGAGTACACACATAGTCCGACTACGGACGAAGCCAACAGAAAAGAAGATAACCCAACTGCTAGATCCCCGATCGTCCCAACTGGGCTCCACTACTGATCAACATGAACGAAACATAGCAACGACCAAGGTCTTCATTGAGCTCCCATATGAGCTCGGTTGCATCACCTGTACTGGTATCATCGGCACCTGCAACTGTTGTGATAGTATCTGGTGAGTCACAAGGACTCAGCAATCTCAAAACCCGCGAGATCAAGACTATTTAAGCTTATGGGTAGGAAGTGGTAAAGAGGTGGAGTTGCAGCAAGCACTAAGCAAATATGGTGGCTAACATACACAAATAAGAGTGAGAAGAGAAGCAAACGGAACGGACGTGAAGCTAGAAGTGATCAAGAAGTGATCCTGAACTCCTACTTACATCAAACATAACCCAAAACCGTGTTCACTTCCCGGCCTCCGCCGGAAAGAGACCATCACAGCTACACACGCGGTTGATGCATTTTAATTAAGTCAAGTGTCAAGTTCTCTACAACCGGACATTAACAAATTCCCATCTACCACATAACCGCGGGCACGGCTCTCAAAAGTTTATACCCTGCAGGGGTGTCCCAACTTAGCCCATCATAAGCTCTCACGGTCAACGAAGGATATTCCTTCTCCCAGGAAGACCCGATCAAACTCAGAATACCGGTTTACAAGACATTTCGACAATGGTAAAACAAGACCAGCAAGACCACCCGACTATGCCGACAAATCCCGATAGGAGCTGCACATATCTCGTTCTTAGGGCACACCGGATAAGCAAAGCGTACAAGTACCAACGTAATCCAAGTTACCAAGGAATGGTCCCGCACAGTGCTCTAGTTTGGACCAACACTCGGAGGAGCACTGGCCCGGGGGGTAAAATAAAGATGACCCTTGAGTCTGCAGAACCCAAGGGAAAAAGGCTTTGGTGGCAAATGTTAAAACCAAGGTTGGGCCTTGCTGGAGGAGTTTTATTCAAAGCAAATTGTCAAGGGGGTCCCATAAATCAACCAACCGCGTAAGGAACGCAAAATCAAGGAACATAACACCGGTAAGACGGAAACTAGGGCGGCAAGAGTGGAACAAAACACCAGGCATAAGGCCGAGCCTTCCACCCTTTACCAAATATATAGATGCATTAATTAAATAAGAGATATTGTGATATCCCAAAATGATCCTGTCCATCATGGAGCAATCTTCAACTTCACCTGCAACTAACAACGCTATAAGAGGGGCTGGGCAAAGCGGTAACATAGCCAAGCAACGGTTTGCTAGGAACGGTGAAAAGGTTAGAAGCTGACATGGCAATATGGGAGGCATGGTAAAAAAGTGATAGGTAGTGCAGTATAGCAATAGAATGAAGCAACTAGCAAGCAAAGATAGAAGTGATATCAAGGGTAATGGTCATCTTGCCTGAGATCCTGCAAGGAAGAAGAACGAGTCCATGAAGAAGACAAACGAACGTAGTCGAACGAATCCTCACAACTCCGGAACGAAACCGAAGCTAACGAGAGAAGCAAACCGGAAAGAAGCAAACAATATGGTGAACACACAAGCATAATCATGGCATGATGCACAATCAAGTATGATGCATGTCCGGTTTAATGAGGCATGGCATGGCAAAGTGCAACAAACAATACTACAAGTTAAGTGGAGCTCAATATGCAACGAGTTGCATATTGACGAAACACCACATCGATTATTTAGTTCTCTCTCGTTTATGTACCCAACAAAATTAAATGTTGATTAACATGGCAAGAGGTGAAGCATGAGCAAACCACCTATTTAGGCAAGTTTAAATGAGGCCGGAAACAACAAACAACAATTCCGGAAAATCCCCATATGTCATTTAGCAATTTAATGCAAACACAATTTTAACCATTTAAAAGTTGTTATCATGATGCGGATGACATATGCAAGGTTTATGCAAATTTATAAAATGCTGACATGAGCATGTTATGAAGCATTTGGTCACCATGGCGGAACGAAAAGGGTGCCACGGCGGCGAAACGAAAATGGTGCCACGGCAACATTCGAGTCCCGGTAACTCGATTGAGATACCGATGCAAGAGAGAAGTGTGCGGATGAGTGTGTCATGCAAAAGGTGGTGGGGTGATCCCGGTTACTGGGTTCCCATGGGTCGACGGCATGGCAAACGAGGAGGAACATGCAAGGATCAATTCGGGGCATGGTGCAAACACGGGCATCTCATACATCACTCATGCATTCGTTCACGGGCGGTCGTCTCGGGGTTATACCTTCGAAGCGTGCATTTTCGGGGTGGATCAAGTTCGGTGCAATGTAGAGGAAGTAGGTGTTCACGCGACATCGTGGAAGTAGTGGTACACGTTTCGTAGTTGTTCGGGGTCACGACGAGGAACTTGACGTCCACGAAATCTTCGAGGGTCGACGGTAGTGGTACACGGACCGTAGTGGAAGTAGTAGTTCTCGCGGCGGTAGTGGAAGTAGTGGTTCACGGACATCGTGGAACTAGTCGTTCACGACGACGGTAGTGGTACATCTCATAGTGGAACTTGGTGCATCCATGGTATTCAGGCGTAGTGGTACTCATCCCGTAGACGAACTTGACGGGACATGGTTGTCGTGGTACTTGACGTTATCCAAGATGGTATTGGTGTATCCATGCGTAGAGGTACTGGCAGGTTCCCCACGAAGATGCATCGATGGCGCTCGAAGGCAGCAGCAAGGAGGTGAACGAGGCCGCTGGGACTTGAGCGAAGAGTGGCTTGCGGCTGCTGGCGAATGGGATCCACGCCGACGGGGTCAACGCGAGCTTGCGCGTGGCCTCCGGTGGGACTTGGTGAACGATGCAGAAGCAAGGCAGCAGCGACACTGCTCCTGCGGCTTGGCGGGTGGCCTGCGATGGAGGTCAACTCCGACGGAGACGGGCCACCGGAGTCAGATCCGGCCGTGATCCATCTGATCTTGGGACGAACAACGGAGGGGGTGGACTTGGAACTTTGGACGACAGCGTGATTGGAGCACGGGGAGGCGAAGCAGGCATCGAGGCAGGGCGACGGGAGCCGACGGGGACGCGGGGATGTTGATGGCCTCGCGGGCCATGGCGGGCGACGGGCACGATAGGAGAAGGCGGGCACCGTGATGGTGTGGCTCCTGTGTTTGAGGCCGAACGAAGGGAGGAGGATGCGCGGACGCTGACGAGGGCGGCGGAGCACGGGCAGGAGGTGATGCGGGTCGTCCTCCTCGCCCTAGACATGACGAGCCAGGGGAGGTCTTGGCGCAGGGCTCCGGCGAGGAGCGGCGGGAACGAGAGGCATGGGAGGAGGCCTCCAAGCGTTGGGGACGAGGTATAGGAGGAAGGGGCACGAGGGAGGAGATCGAGGGGAGATGAGGACCGAGCGATGAGCGTGTGGCAGCGGGCAGAGGGAACGAGGGGAGGAGATGGGATCGAGCAGAGCTCTCCCGTGCGGCTAGGGTTAGAGGGGTGTAGTTGGGCCTTGGAGGCCGGCCCGGTAGAGAAGGAAGTGGCCAGAGGCTTGGCTGGAGGCCTGGCTGGGCTGCTGGGCTCTCTTCTCCCTCTCTCTTATTCTCTAGAAACAGAAAATAACAAAGAAGAAAACGAGAAGAAAGGAGGTGTTGGGGAAGAAATTGGACACGCGGATAATTTTCCCGGACCCACAAGAATGTACTTGTTCCGAGAAAATAGAAAAGTCCATGGTTGAAAGATGTAAATTCAAACTCATTTGATTTAAATTCAAATGATTTGAATAGGAAGTGAGGGTTGGGAAGGTCCAAAAATGTTCGGATTTTTGGTGGAGTTCTGGAATGTGAAGAAAGAATTTAGGGCAAAGTTTGGAGACTAAGAATTAAGATAACAAAGGCATTGGGATAATTTGCAAGTGTGTTATGGTGATTTCCAAATTAAAGAAATATTTAATATAGCTCCCTAATATTGGGACGATATGTTATAAAGAGAAGTCACCCTTCCCTCGATTTAAATAGATCAACCATCTGTGCAATTTATTAGTTGAGTTGAGATGCAAAGGTTAATGACATGATGGCATGATGACATGATGCAATGCAAAAATAAAAGAGCAAGCACAAAAGAAACACACGGCGAAGCTCGGAATAGCTGGAAGTCTTCTGGAGCGTCAGTCTCGGGGCGTTACAGTGTCTATGTAGCCTCGTAGACCAAAAGCGGAAGTGTTTGACAACACGGTTGATGTAGTCAAGCTTCTTCTCGTTCCGACCGATCAAGCACCAAACGTACGGCACCTCCGAGTTCTGCACACGTTCAGCTTGATGACGTCCCTTGAACTCTTGATCCAGCATCATGTCAAGGAAGTAGATGAGTTCCATCAGCACGATGGCGTGGTGATAGTGATGGTGAAGTTATCCGTGCAGGGCTTCGCCTAAAGCACTACGAGAATATGATCGGAGGCATAAACTGTGGAGAGGGGTGCCGCACACGGCTAACAATTGCTGGTGTGTGTTCTAGGCGCCCCCTCCCCATGTATATATAGGTGGGAGGGGGAGGGGAGCAGCCTTGAGGCGCCCCATGTAGGAGGAATCCTACTTGGGCCACTAGTCCAATTCCCCCCCCCCCTGTTGGGGAACGTTGCAAAAAATAAAAAAATTCTACACTTCACCAAGATCAATCTATGGAGTTCATCTAGCAATGAGAGAGAGGAGTGCATCTACATACCCTTGTAGATCGCGAGCGGAAGCGTTCAAGAGAACGGGGTTGAGGGAGTCGTACTCGTCGTGATCCAAATCACCGATGATCCTAGTGCTAAACGGACAGTGTACGGTTGGGGAAGACGTCTCCTCCTTCTTGATCCAGCAAGAGGGAAGGAGAGGTTGATGGAGATCCAGCAGCACGACGGCGTGGTGGTGGAAGCAGCGGCGATCTCGGCAGGGCTTCGCCAAGCTCAGCGAGAGGGAGAGGTGGTATGGGGGGAGAGGGAGGCGCCAGGGACTAGGGTGCGGCTTCCCTCCCTCCCCCCTCTTTATATAGGGGGCCTAGGGGGTGCACCGGCCCTGGAGATCCCATCTCCAAGGGGGGCGGCGGCCTAGGGGGGGGGACTTGCCCCCCAAGTCAAGTGGGGCGCCCCCCACCCCTAGGGTTTCCAACCCTAGGCGCAGGGGAGGCCCAAGGGGGGCGCACCAGCCCACCAGGGGCTGGTTCCCTTCCCCTTTCAGCCCACGTGGCCCTCAGGGATAGGTGGCCCCACCCGGTGGACCCCCGGGACCCTTCCGGTGGTCCCGGTACAATACCGGTGACCCCCGAAACTTTCCCGGTGGCCGAAACTGGACTTCCTATATAGAATTCTTTACCTCGGGACCATTCCGGAAGTCCTCATGACATCCGGATCTCATCCGGGACTCCGAACAACTTTCGGGTTTCCGCATACTAATATCTCTACAACCCTAGCGTCACCGAATCTTAAGTGTGTAGACCCTACGGGTTCGGGAATCATGCAGACATGACCGAGACAGCTCTCCGGTCAATAACCAACAGCGGGATCTGGATACCCATGTTGGCTCCCACATATTCCTCGATGATCTCATCGGATGAACCATGATGTTGAGGATTCAAGTAACCCCGTATACAATTCCCTTTGTCAATCGGTACGCTACTTGCCCGAGATTCAATCGTCGGTATCCCAATACCTCGTTCAATCTTGTTACCGGCAAGTCACTTTACTCGTACCGTAATGCATGATCCCATGACCAAACACTTGGTCACATTGAGCTCATTATGATGATGCATTACCGAGTGGGCCCAGAGATACCTCTCCGTCATACGGAGTGACAAATCCCAGTCTCGATCCGTGTCAACCCAACAGATACTTTCGGGGATACCTGTAGTATACCTTTATAGTCACCCAGTTACGTTGTGACGTTTGGTACACCCAAAGCACTCCTACGGTATCCAGGAGTTACACGATCTCATGGTCTAAGGAAATGATACTTGACATTGGAAAAGCTCTAGCAAACGAACTACATGATCTTGTGCTATGCTTAGGATTGGGTCTTGTCCATCACATCATTCTCCTAATGATGTGATCCCGTTATCAACGACATCCAATGTCCATAGTCAGGAAACCATGACTATTTGTTGATCAACAAGCTAGTCAACTAGAGGCTTACTAGGGACATGATGTGGTCTATTTATTCACACATGTATTACGATTTCCGGATAACACAATTATAGCATGAATAATAGACAATTATCATGAACAAGGAAATATAATAATAATCCTTTTATTATTGCCTCTAGGGCATATTTCCAACAATCTCCCACTTGCACTAGAGTCAATAATCTAGTTACATTGTGATGAATCGAACACCCATAGAGTTCTCGTGTTGATCATGTTTTGCTCGCGGAAGAGGTTTAGTCAACGGGTCTGCGACATTCAGATCCGTATGCACTTTGCAAATATCTATGTCTCCATCTTGAACATTTTCATGAATGGAGTTGAAGCGACGCTTGATGTGCCTGGTCTTCTTGTGAAAGCTGGGCTCCTTGGCAAGGGAAATAGCTCCAGTGTTGTCACAGAAGAGGGTGATTGGCCCCGACGCATTGGGTATGACTCCTAGGTCGGTAATGAACTCCTTCATCCAGATTTCTTCATGCGTTGCCTCCGAGGCTGCCATGTACTCCGCTTCACATGTAGATCCCGCCACGACGCTCTGCTTGCAACTGCACCAGCTTACTGCCCCTCCATTCAAAATATACACGTATCCGGTTTGTGACTTAGAGCCATCCAGATCTGTGTCGAAGCTAGCATCGACGTAACCCTTTACGACGAGCCCTTCGTCACCTCCATAAACGAGAAACATATCCTTAGTCCTTTTCAGGTACTTCAGGATATTCTTGACCGCTGTCCAGTGTTCCATGTCGGTATTGCTTTGGTACCTTCCTACCAAACTTATGGCAAGGTTTACATCAGGTCTGGTACACAGCATGGCATACAATATAGACCCTATGGCTGAGGCCTAGGGGACGACGCTCATCTTTTCTCTATCTTCTATCGTGGTCGGACATTGAGTCGAGCTCAATTTCACACCTTGCAACACAGGCAAGAACCCCTTCTTGGACTGATCCATATTGAACTTCTTCAATATCTTATCAAGGTATGTGCTTTGTGAAAGACCTATGAGGCGTCTCGATCTATCTCTATAGATCTTGATGCCTAATATGTAAGCAGCTTCTCCAAGGTCCTTCATTGAAAAACACTTATTCAAGTAGGCCTTGATGTTGTCCAAAAGTTCTATATCATTTCCCATCAAAATTATGTCATCCACATATAATATGAGAAATGCTACAGAGCTCCCACTCACTTTCTTGTAAACACAGGCTTCTCCATAAGTCTGCATAAACCCAAACGCTTTGATCACCTCATCAAAGCGAATGTTCCAACTCCGAGATGCTTGTACCAGCCCATAAATGGATCACTGGAGCTTGCATACCTTGTTAGCATTCTCAGGATCGACAAAACCTTCCGGCTGCATCATATACAGTTCTTCCTTAAGATAGCCGTTAAGGAATGCCGTTTTGACGTCCATTTGCCATGTCTCATAATCATAGTATGCGACAATTGCTAACATGATTCGGACGGACTTCAGCTTCGCTATGGGAGAGAAAGTCTCATCGTAGTTAACCCCTTGAATTTGCCGATAACCCTTAGCGACAAGTCGAGCTTTATAGATGGTAACATTACCATTCGCGTCCGTCTTCTTCTTAAAGATCCATTTATTTTCTATTGCTCGCCAATCATCGGGCAAGTCTATCAAAGTCCATACTTTGTTTTCATACATGGATCCTATCTCGGATTGCATGGCTTCAAGCCATTTGTTGGAATCTGGGCCCGCCATTGCTTCTTCATAGTTCGAAGGTTCACCGTTGTCTAACAACATGATTTCCAGGACAGGGTTGCCATACCACTGTCGTGTGGAACGTGTCCTTGTGGACCTACAAAGTTCAGTAGCAACTTGATCCGAAGTACCTTGATCATCATCATTAATTTCCTCTCCAGTCGGAGAAGGCACCACAGGAACATTTTCCTGAGCTGCACTACTTTCCGGTTCAAGAGGTAGTACTTCATCGAGTTCTACTTTCCTCCCACTTACTTCTTTCGAGATAAACTCTTTCTCCAGAAAGGACCCGTTCTTGGCAACAAAGATCTTGCCTTCGGATCTAAGGTAGAAGGTATACCAAATGGTTTCCTTAGGGTATCCTATGAAGACGCATTTTTCCGACTTGGGTTCGAGCTTTTCAGGTTGAAGTTTCTTGACATAAGCATCGCATCCCCAAACTTTTAGAAACGACAGCTTAGGTTTCTTCCCAAACCATAATTCATACGGTGTCATCTCAACGGATTTAGACGGTGCCCTATTTAAAGTGAATGTAGTTGTCTCTAGAGCGTATCCCCAAAATGATAGCGGTAAATCGGTGAGTGACATCATAGGTCGCACCATATCCAATAGAGTGCGATTACGACATTCGGACACACCGTTACGCTGAGGTGTTCCAGGCGGTGTGAGTTGTGAAACATTTCCACATTTCCTTAAGTACATACCAAATTCGTGACTTAAATATTCTCCTCCATGATCTGATCATAAGAACTTTATTTTTCGGTCACGTTGATTCTCTACCTCATTCTGAAATTCCTTGAACTTTTCAAAGGTCTCAGACTTGTGTTTCATCAAGTAGACATACCCATATCTACTTAAGTCATCAGTGAGAGTGAGAACATAATGATAGCCTCCGCGAGACTCAACGCTCATTGGACCGCACACATCAGTATGTATGATTTCCAATAAGTTGGTTGCTCGCTCCATTGTTCCGGAGAACGGAGTCTTGGTCATTTTGCCCATGAGGCATGGTTCGCATGTGTCAAATGATTCATAATCGAGAGACTCTAAAAGTCCATCAGCATGGAGCTTCTTCGTGCGCTTGACACCAATGTGACCAAGGCGGCAGTGCCACAAGTATGTGGTACTATCGTTATCAACCTTACATCTTTTGGTATTCACACTATGAATATGTGTAACATCACGTTCGAGATTCATCAAGAATAAACCATTGATCAGCGGGGCATGACCATAAAACATATCTCTCATATAAATAGAACAACCATTATTCTCGGATTTAAATGAGTAGCCATCTCGTATTAAACGAGATCCAGATACAATGTTCATGCTCAAAGCTGGCACTAAATAACAATTATTGAGGTTTAAAACTAATCCCGTAGGTAAATGTAGAGGTAGTGTGCCGACGGCGATCACATCGACCTTGGAACCATTCCCGACGCGCATCGTCACCTCATCCTTCGCCAGTCTCCGCTTATTCCGCAGCTCCTGCTTTGAGTTACAAATATGAGCAACCGCACCGGTATCAAATACCCAGGAGCTACTACGAGTACTGGTAAGGTACACATCAATTACATGTATATCACATATACCTTTAGTATTGCCGGCCTTCTTGTCCGCTAAGTATTTGGGGCAGTTCCGCTTCCAGTGTCCCTTTCCCTTGCAATAAAAGCACTCAGTCTCAGGTTTGGGTCCATTCTTTGGCTTCTTCCCAGCAACTGGTTTACCGGGCGCGGCAACTCCCTTGCCGTCCTTCTTGAAGTTCTTCTTACCCTTGCCTTCTTGAAACTAGTGGTTTTATTGACCATCAACACTTGATGCTCCTTTTTGATTTCTACCTCCGCTGATTTCAGCATTGAAAATACTTCAGGAATAGTTTTCACCATCCCATGCATATTGTAGTTCATCACAAAGCTCTTGTAGCTAGGTGGGAGCGACTGAAGGATTCTGTCAATGACCGCCTCGTCCGGAAGGTTAATGTCCAGCTGGGACAAGCGGTTGTGCAACCCAGACATTTTGAGTATGTGCTCACTGACAGAACCATTTTCCTCCATCTTACAATTGTAGAACTTATCGGAGACTTCATATCTCTCGACCCGGGCATGAGCTTGGAAAACCATTTTCAGCTCCTCGAACATCTCATATGCTCCGTGTTGCTCAAAACACTTTTGGAGCCCCTGTTCTAAGCTGTAAAGCATGCCGCACTGAACGAGGGAGTAATCATCAGCACATGACTACCAAGCGTTCATAACGTCTTGGTTCTTTGGGATGGGTGCTTCACCTAGCGGTCCTTCTAGGACATATGCTTTCTTGGCAGCTATGAGGATGATCCTCAGGTTCCGGACCCAGTCCGAATAGTTGCTGCCATCATCTTTCAGCTTGGTTTTCTCTAGGAATGCGTTGAAGTTGAGGTTGACATGAGCGTTGGCCATTTGATCTACAAGACATTTTTGCAAAGGTTTTTAGACTAAGTTCATGATAATTAAGTTCATCTAATCAAATTATTTAATGAACTCCCACTCAGATTAGACATCCCTCTAGTCATCTAAGTGATACATGATCCGAGTCAACTAGGATGTGTCCGATCATCACGTGAGACGGACTAGTCATCATCGGTGAACATCTCCATGTTGATCGTATCTTCCATACGACTCATGTTCGACCTTTCGGTCTCTTGTGTTCCGAGGCCATGTCTGTACATGCTAGGCTCGTCAAGTTAACCTAAGTGTTTTGCATGTGTAAATCTGTCTTACACCCGCTGTATGTGGACGTTGGAATCTATCACACCCGATCATCATGTGGTGCTTCGAAACAACAAACTTTCGCAACGGCGCACAGTTAGGGGGAACACTTTCTTGAAATTATTTATGAGGGATCATCTTATTTACTACCGTCGTTCTAAGCAAATAAGATGCAAAAACATGATAAACATCAAATGCAATCAAATAGTGACATGATATTGCCAATATCATATAGCTCCTTTGATCTCCATCTTCGGGGCGCCATGATCATCTTCGTCACCGGCATGACACCATGATCTCCATCATCATGATCTCCATCATCGTGTCTCCATGAAGTTGCTCGCCAACTATTACTTCTACTACTATGGCTAACGGTTTAGCAATAAAGTAAAGTAATTACATGGCGTTTAATCATTAACACGCAGGTCATACAATAATTAAGACAGCTCCTATGGCTCCTGTCGGTTGTCATACTCATCGACATGCAAGTCGTGATTCCTATTACAAGAACATGATCTCATACATCACATATATATCATTCATCACAACTTTTGGCCATATCACATCACAAGGCATATGCTGCAAAAACAAGTTAGACGTCCTCTAATTGTTGTTGCATGTTTTTACGTGGCTGCAATAGGATTCTAGCAAGAACGTTTCTTACCTACGTGAAAGCCACAACGTGATATGCCAATTTCTATTTACCCTTCATAAGGACCCTTTTCGTCAAATCCGATCCGACTAAAGTAGGAGAGACAGACACCCGCTAGCCACCTTATGCAACTAGTGCATGTCAGTCGGTGGAACCTGTCTCACATAAGCGTACGTGTAAGGTCGGTCTGATCCGCTTCATCCCACGATGCCGCCGAAACAAGATAAGACTAGTAGTGGCAAGAAAATTGACAACATCTACGCCCACAACAAATTTGTGTTCTACTCGTGCAAAGAAACTACGTATAGACCTAGCTCATGATGCCACTGTTGGGGAACGTTGCAGAAAATAAAAAAATTCTACGCTTCACCAAGATCAATCTATGGAGTTCATCTAGCAACGAGAGAGAGGAGTGCATCTACATACCCTTGTAGATCGCGAGTGGAAGCGTTCAAGAGAACGGGGTTGAGGGAGTCGTACTCGTCGTGATCCAAATCACCGATGATCCTAGTGCTGAACGGACAGCACCTCTGCGTTCAACACACGTACGGTTGGGGAAGACGTCTCCTCCTTCTTGATCCAGCAAGAGGGAAGGAGAGGTTGATGGAGATCCAGCAGCACGACGGCGTGGTGGTGGAAGCAGCGGCGATCTCGGCAGGGCTTCGCAAAGCTCAACGAGAGGGAGAGGTGGTACGGGGGAGAGGGAGGCGCCATGGACTAGGGTGCGGCTGCCCTCCCTCCCCCCTCTTTATATAGGGGGCCTAGGGGGTGCGCCGGCCTTGGAGATCCCATCTCCAAGGGGGGCGGCGGCCTAGGGGGGACTTGCCCCCCAAGTCAAGTGGGGCGCCCCCTACCCCTAGGGTTTCCAACCCTAGGTGCAGGGGAGGCCCAAGGGGGGCGCACCAGCCCACCAGGGGCTGGTTCCCTTCCCCTTTCAGCCCACGTGGCCCTCCGGGATAGGTGGCCCCACCCGGTGGTCCCAGTACAATACCGGTGACCCCGGAAACTTTCCCGGTGGCCGAAACTGGACTTCCTATATAGAATTCTTTACCTCCGGACCATTCCAAAACTCCTCGTGATGTCCAAGATCTCATCCGGGACTCCAAACAACTTCCGGGTTTCCGCATACTAATATCTCTACAACCCTAGCGTCACCGAACCTTAAGTGTGTAGACCCTACGAGTTCGGGAATCATGCAGACATGACCGAGATAGCTCTCCGGTCAATAACCAACAGCAGGATCTGGATACCCATGTTGGCTCCCACATATTCCTCGATGATCTCATCGGATGAACCACGATGTCGAGGATTCAAGTAATCCCGTATACAATTCCCTTTGTCAATCGGTACGCTACTTGCCCGAGATTCGATCGTCGGTATCCCAATACCTCGTTCAATCTCGTTACCAGCAAGTCACTTTACTCGTACCGTAATGCATGACCCCATGAACAAACACTTGGTCACATTGAGCTCATTATGATGATGCATTACCGAGTGGGCCCATAGATACCTCTCCGTCATATGGAGTGACAAATCCCAGTCTCGATCCGTGTCAACCCAACAGATACTTTCGGGGATACCTGTAGTATACCTTTATAGTCACCCAGTTACGTTGTGACATTTGGTACACCCAAAGCACTCCTACGGTATCCGGGAGTTACACGGTCTCATGGTCTAAGGAAATGATACTTGACATTGGAAAAGCTCTAGCAAACGAACTACACGATCTTGTGCTATGCTTAGGATTGGGTCTTGTCCATCACATCATTCTCCTAATGATGTGATCCCATTATCAACGACATCCAATGTCCATAGTCAGGAAACCATGACTATCTGTTGATCAACGAGCTAGTCAACTAGAGGCTTACTAGGGACATGATGTGGTCTATTTATTCACACATGTATTACGATTTCCGGATAACACAATTATAGCATGAATAATAGACAATTATCATGAACAAGGAAATATAATAATAATCCTTTTATTATTGCCTCTAGGGCATATGTCCAACACCCCCCCCCCTCCTTTCCTTTTACCAGAAGGGGGAAAAGGGAAGAGGGAAGGAGAAAGGAAAGGGGGGGCGAACCCCCTCTTCCCTATCCTATTCGGCCTCCTGCCTTAAGGGGGGAACGCCACCCCTTGTGGGCTGGTGTGCTCCCCTCTTATGGCCCATAAGGCCCATTATTCCCCCGGGGGTTCCGGTAACCCCCCCCCCCCCACCCCGATATGTACCCGATACACCCTAGAACACTTCTGGTGTCCGAATACCATCATCCTATATATCAATCTTTACCTGTCGACCATTTAGAGACTCCTCGTCATGTCCGTGATCTCATTCCGGACTCCGAACAACATTCGGTCACCAAATCACATAACTCATATAATACAAAATCGTCATCGAACATTAAACGTGCAGACCCTACGGGTTCGAAAACTATGTAGACATGAACGAGACACCTCTCCGATCAATAACCAATAGCGAAACCTAGATGCTCATATTGGCTCCCACGTATTCTACGAAGATCTTTATCGATCGAACCATTATGACAACACGTGTTATTCCCTTTGTCATTGGTATGTTACTTGCCCGAGATTCGATCGTCGGTATCTTCATACCTAGTTCAATCTCATTACCGGCAAGTCTCTTTACTCATTCTATAATGCATGATCCTGCAACTAACTCATCATTCACTTTTCTTATAAGGCTTCTTATGACGTGCATTACCGAGAGGGCCCAGAGATACCTCTCCGATACTCGGAGCGACAAATCCTAATCTTGATCTATGCCAACCCAACAAACACCTTCAGAGATACCTGTAGAGCATATTTATAATCACCTAGTTATGTTGTGACATTTGATAGCACACAAGGCGTTCCTTCGGTATCCGGGAGTTGCATAATCTCATAGTCTGAGGAACATGTATTTGACATGAACAAAGCAACAACAATAAAATTGAACGATCATTATGCTAAGCTAACAGATGGGTCTTGTCCATCACATCATTCTCTAATGATGTAATCCCGTTCATCAAATGACAACACATGTCTATGGTTAGGAAACTTAACCATCTTTGATTAATGAGCTATTCTAGTAGAGGCTTTACTAGGGACATGGTGTTTTGTCTATGTATCCACACATGTATCAAGTTTCCGGTTAATACAATTCTAGCAAGAATAATAAACATTTATCATAAAATAAGGAAATATAAAATAATAACTTTATTATTGCCTCTAGGGCATATTTCCTTCAAATTGCTGCCTAATCCTGTAATTACTGAACATATTGTATATAGAATTTTATTTATGGATTGGTTGTTGAACCATTGTGCTGAGAATTTGAATTCCACATTTTGTGTTTCAAAATTTTCATTTTGAATAATAAATTATATGGAAAAATAAAGTTAAACATGAGTGAATAAAAAAATGTACACACGGTTAGAAAGAAAACAGCGTGTGCGATGGAAAAAATATAAAACAAACATTTTTTTACGTGAAACGTTTGCGATGCACGACAGTCGCACGCACGGTTTCGTCTCATATGCATGTGCGATTCATGGCAATACGGGCAAAATTTTCAAACATGTATGCGTGTGTAATATTGGACAAAAAGAAGATGGTGCATATATGGAGCCCGTGAGTGATAGGAATACCTATCGCACACAGTTATAAAAATGGACACGTTGGCGATAGTAGGGGCACCGCACACATTTTACATTTTTTAATTGTGCGTACCAATTGCAAACACATCGGCAGATTAAATGTTTGGGATATCGACCTTTTCCACACGACTATAGCAGTGTAACTGTGTTTGATGTCTCTCGGGTAAGAAACGTAACATCGAGACATAACGTGTGGGACATGCATGACTTCTCATATGTTTATTCTATGGCAACCGTCAGTAGCTGCTCGCCCATCCCCGAAGGTTTCTGGGTCGTGTGGGAAGGACCCCCTATCGCACACACTGAACAGGCGACAGTTTAAAATGTCATCGCAGAAAGGGGTTAAAAACGTTTGTATAACACGTAACGGTACCAATGAATTGCAAAAATTATTCTAGTGCTAAGAAATATAATCATCTACAACAACAAGCAAAGTAAGCAAGCACAATATAAAGTAAATAAAGACTAAGAGACAAATAACCACAAGCAGGGAGTTAGGTTTAGGGATACAACAGCTTCGAGAGACGAGGATGCATGCCAACATTCACTTCCTTAGAGGGAACCTCACACCAATGCCATGAAGGCACTCACCCTATTCTCCCCTTGAGACAACACCATGAAGGCGTTTCTCAACCACTGGTGGTAGACCTTGAGGTGGTCTCCAAACCTTCACAAACTTTCTGCGGGTAATCATAATGAACGATTCATCTCCTAAGAACTCCTACTACCTAGGAGTCCTCAACCTCCAAGAGTAATAAGAACGAAGGGGAAAAGCTCAAGACTTACTCAAATCACGAATTCCTTTGGCCAAGAGAAGAGGAAAGAGTGGATCTATCAATTGATTGGAGAACCTCTCAAGAACTCTAACAAATCCCTTCGACATCTAGGATTTGGTGTATGAGAATGTGTGAGAGGGTACTATGTGTTCTAGGGTTGATTCAAAGTGAATGGTCAACCCTCTACCAGATGGGTAGACGGGTATATATAGTGCCACAAGAGAACTTGTCGTTTATGTGTAAGTGGCTAGATGGGGTGGGCATCCAGCGGCTAACGAAAAGCCACACAAAATGCACATGACACAGTAGGAAAAACAGGCGGCTAGATATCTGGGAAAGGCCCGGCCATCCGACCAGCATTGAGGTCTCGACCATCCGGCCATCCTTGAGATCCCAGACATCCAGCAAAGTGCCAGACATTTGGTGGGCACTACCATCTTTTAAACATGGCTATTGGACATTGCGAGCCGGATTTCGAGGAGGGGCCTAGATATCTAAGGCGACAATGAGAGCCCGGACATCTCGGGGTGAGCCGGACATCCGACGGGCGAAGGCGGATTTCAAGCAAGCTTCTGGACACCGTGTGCTGGATGTTTGGGAGGGTCCCGGACATCTGAGGTGACAGCGTACACCCGGACATGTGGCCATTCTGGTTGAAGAACAACATTGCTCTGGATGTCTTGGGCTGGATTTCTGGCGAGGGCCCGGACATCCGGCCAAATAGGAGAGTTTTGAAGCTCAATAAACTTGGGTGAAATCCAGAGTGTGGTATATTAGGTGGGCATTGTTTTGAGGATGGAATATTTTGTCGGACGGATATAGAGAAATATTTTGGAATCATGATGTTATGAACAAATCTTTCACTAACCATGTCACTAGTAGGGAAACTCCTAATTAACTGGCAGTGTGCCGCCATGGAAGAGACACTGCAAAGCGTTTGATGTTTGAATTTTTTTAAAAATTAAATGCATTATAAAATTCTTGAAACTTGGTGTGCTATCATTCTATGACCACTTGAATTAGTGGTTAAAATTACAAAATGTTAAACCAAAGTTTAATATAGATCCCTTCCAAATCAAAGCTAGGTTTCACCACTGGTAATCCGAAGAGTTGTGAAAAGTGTGCCTACTTAGAGAGAGATGGTAGTGTTGTCGTATATTTCACCTCAAAAGCTTGTTAGCATATCATATGCACCATTTTATAGTTACATTTACACTTATGAATTTAGTGAATATTGTTTTGAATTTTGAAGGGGATTGAATATAGCGAATAACTTAGGAGCGTTCAGCACTTCTTGCACGCTGCTACCTTGAGCAATAGGGGTGTTTGATCCTTGAAGTAACGCTGCTGACCGTATTCATGCATTTTATCATTGATTAAGGATTGTGACAAAGAGGCTATGTAGTTGCTGATCTCGTGTGTTCGGGCTATGGCATTAGCTCTTTCTCGACAGTTTCAAGCTCCTCCGACTTAGGGTGATGTTGGTGCTTTACCTAGGATGTTACTTTTGTGCGTAGGTAGTTGGCCTGCGTGTTCCTCCCGGATGAAGGGTGTTTGGTCATATTGGTGATTATTGCATGTGGGCTTTATTTATCAAGTTGGGCGTAGTCCTTCCCTCGAATTTTCTTTTGTGGTTTTTGGTGAGCTTTAGAGCGCAGAAATCTGCCAATTCATGCATAGGCAGAGGGATTGCAGGGATTCTTTGAGGTAAAATCAACTGAAATGAGGTAGTCGATTATATAGTAAAATCTTGATATTAATCAGATTTAAGATGTCCTTTGGATGTCTTTATTAAAAAAAGAATTTCCGGCGAACGAATCCAACTACTTGACTGCTTTCAGACTTGTAAATTTGAGATACATACATACATACATACACACACACACACACACACACACACACACACACACACACACACATATATATATATATATATATATATCCTAAACATTGCGGGAGAATTTAAGAAATTGCCATCCACCTCATGATGAAATAAAGCCATTATGTTCTTTTTTTACAATGAGCACCATGCATATCCTTATTGTCCCATTGCTCCAAAAATTAATATTAACGTCCGCACCCATGTATGGTGTACCTAAGAGAAACTCTAGCAGACCCCGCATCCGTCTGGCCCGCAAAACGTGTTTGCAGTTCGCGGGAAAACGCCTTTTGTTGGGGAATGCAGTAATTTCAAAAAAAATCCTACGGTCACGCAAGATCTATCTATATGATGCATATCAACGAGAGGGGAGAATGTGTCCATGTACCCTCATAGACCGAAAGCGGAAGCGTTATGATAACGTGGTTGATGTAGTCATATATCTTCATGATCCGACCGATCCTAGTACTGAAGGTACGGCACCTCCGTGATCTGCACACGGTCAACTCGGTGACGTCCCATAAACTCTAGATCCAGCTGAGTTCAAGGGAGAATTTCGTCATCACGACGGTGTGGTGACAGTGATGATGAAGTTACCGGCGCAGGGCTTCGCCTAAGCACTATGATGATATAACCGAGCTGGAAATCTGTGGAGGGGGGCACCGCACACGACTAAACAGTCAACTTGTGTGTCTATGGGGTGCCCCCCTCCCCCGTATATAAAGGAGGGAGGGAGGAGGAGGCTGGCCAGGGGAGGAGGCGCGCCAAGGGGGGGCAATCCTACTCCAAGTAGGTTTCGCCCCCCCCCCCCTTTCCTATTCCAACAAGGAGAAGGGGGAAGGAGGAGGTGGAGAGAAGGAAGGAGAGGGGGCGCCAGCCCCTCCCCTTTCCCAATTCGGACTAGGGCAAGGGGGCATGCGCCACCTCCTGGCCGGCCCTTTCTCTTCTCCACTAAGGCCCATGAGGCCCAATAGCTTCCGGGGGGGTTCCGGTAACCCCCGGTACTCCGGTTTTGTCTGAAACTTATCCGGAACACTTCCGGTATCCGAACATAGTCGTCCAATATATCAATATTTATGTCTCGACCATTTCGAGACTCCTCGTCATTCCGTGATCACATCCGGGACTCCGAACAATCTTCGGTACATCATATCACATAAACTCATAATACTAATCATCATCGAACGTTAAGCGTGCGGACCCTACGGGTTCAAGAACTATGTAGACATGACTAAGACACGTCTCCAGTCAATAACCAATAGCGTAACATGGATGCTCATGTTGGTTCCTGCATATTCTACGAAGATCTTTATCGGTCAAACCGCATAACAACATACGTTGTTCCCTTTGTCATCGGTATATATGTTACTTGCCCGAGATTCGATCGTCGGTATCATCATACCTAGTTCAATCTCGTTACCGGCAAGTCTCTTTACTCGTTTCGTAATACTTCATCCCGCAACTAACTCATTAGTTACAATGCTTGCAAGGCTTATAGTGATGAGTATTACCGAGAAGGCCCAGAGATACCTCTCCCAAACACGGAGTGACAAATCCTAATCTCGATATATGCCAACCCATCAAACACCATCGGAGACACCTGTAGTGCACCTTTATAATCACCCTTTTACGTTGTGACGTTTGGTAGCACACAAAGTGTTCCTCCGATATTCGGGAGTTGCATAATCTCATAGTCTGAGGAACTTGTATAAATCATGGAGAAAGCAGTAGCAATGAAACTGACACGATCATAATGCTAAGCTAACGGATGGGTCATGTTCGTCACATCATTCTCCTAATGATGTGATCCCGTTCATCAAATGACAACACATGTCTATGGTTAGGAAACATAACCATCTCTGATTAGCGAGCTAGTCAAGTAGAGGCATACTAGGGACTATATGTTTTGTCTATGTATTCACAGATGTACTAAGTTTCCGGTTAATACAATTCTAGCATGAATAATAAACATTTATAATGAATTAAGGAAATAAATAATAACTTTATTTTTGCCTCTAGAGCATATTTCCTTCAGTCTCCCACTTGCACTAGAGTAATCTAGATTACATAGTAATGATTCATATTTCCTTCAGTCTACCACTTGCACTAGGGACCACTGTCGGTGTCAAAACCGGCGGATCTCGGGTAGGGGGTCCCGAACTGTGCGTCTAAGGCTAATGGTAACAGGAGGTGGGGGATACAATTTTTACCTAGGTTCGGGCCCTCTCTATGGAGGTAATACCCTACTTCCTGCTTGATTGATCTTGATGAATATGAGTATTACAAGAGTTGATCTACCACAAGATCGTAATGGCTAAACCCTAGAAGCCTAGCCTATGATTATGATTGTTATGGCTAAACCCTAGAAGCTAAACCCTCCGGTTTATATAGACACTGGAGGGGGCTAGGGTTGTAAGTCAGTTACAGAGAAAGGAATCTACATATCCGAATCGCCAAGCTTGCCTTCCACGCCAAGGAGAGTCCCATCCGGACACGGGAAGAAGTCTTCGGTTTTGTATCTTCATAGACCAACAGTCCGGCCAAGGTATATAGTCCGGCTGTCCGAGGACCCCTTAATCCAGGACTCCCTCAGTAGCCCCTGAACCAGGCTTCAATGACGATGCGTTCGGCACGCAGATTGTCTTCAGCATTGCAAGGTGAGTTCTTCCTCCGAATACTTCAAAGTATATTTTGAACACAAAAATCGTGTCCGGCTCTACAAAACAAATTCCACACACAACCATAGAGAGTATAATATTTCACGAGTCCAATCCGCTGACAACTTTTTGTAGCGTGACATCACGCCACTGCCCGGTCATTATTTGAACCGTTTTTTAGCATGCCGCTCCATATTTCTAGGTGCGGTTTCATTGGCACGTCTTGTCAAAGTAGAGATCGTGTCCCCTTATCACGGGATTCTCATCAATACGGGCATGGGTAACCCAACTGTGTCATCTGCACGATGCTTGGGGAATAGGTAAATTTTAAGGCGAGTAGGGAGGCGCATGACTTTTATTGTCTTTATAAAGGGATAAGGATTCATCCCTTTTTACCCACACCTTCTCCTTCCTCTGCCCATCCATTCTCAAGCTCCAGCACCCAAGCTCTCGCTTTCTCCGCCGAAAACAGCACTCCAACCATGTCCGGATCCGGAGCTGGAGGCAAGTGGATGGCCTCCTCCGTCAAGGAGAAAGACATCAAGAAGCTCCGAGAGGCCGGGTACTTGGCTAAGGGAATCGCTCACCGGCTTCTGGCCAAAGGACAAATCGTCCCTACCTGAGAGCCCCAAGAGAGGGTGGTGTTTATCACACACTTCGTCCGCGGGCTAGGATTCCCTTTCCATCCGTTCGTCTGTGGACTGATGTTTTACTACGGGCTAGACTTCCATGATTTGGCCCCCAACTCCATCCTCAACATCTCGGCATTTATTGTCATGTGCGAGGCCTTCCTCCGCATCCCACCTCACTTCGGCCTATGGCTAAAGACCTTCAATGTGAAGCCGAAGGTGGTGAGCGGCCAACAAGCAGAGTGTGGAGGTGCCATGCTGGGCAACATGCCCAATGTCACCTGGCCCGAAGGCTCCTTTGTGGAGACTGTAAAAGGGTGGCGGTCGGGGTGGTTCTACATCACCGAGCCACGTGGCACCAATTGGGCGGCGGCCCTCGCATTCCAATCCGGAGTCCTGGTGCGGCTCACCTCCTCGCAAGAGAAAGTCCTGGCCTGGGGCTCTTCAGACAAGCTGACAGGGCTCCAGACGTGCGTCCAGAACATGATAAACAAGACAATCAAGCTCGTCAATGTGATCCAGGTTATGATCATTTGGCAGATCCTTCCGTGCCAACGCCGGACTTGCTATTTGTGGGAGTTTGATCCGGCCAAGCACCAGGTGCTACTAGAGCTCTTAGGCACGACACACGAAGATATCTGGAAGGTGCTCTTCAAGGCCGGCAAGACGCCACCGCCCACGACTGAGGATCGTGGGCATAGCTCAACTCGCCCGGCTAATCCGGTAAGTTCTTTCATGTTTTCAAGGTATACCCTTTACTGGCATATTTGAGGAAGGAATCTAAGCCTCCCTATCCATTTTTCAGGCCTGGATAGAGATGGCGGAGCGAATTAACTGTCCGGCTCCGCTGCCCGAAGGCCCAGAAATCCCGCTTCTAAGGAAGATGCTGGTTCCGGCGCCTTATCAGGTGCCGAAGAAGAAGGCCAAGAAGAAGGCCACGAAGAAGGCCAAGGGGACCAGAGGTGGTCTCCGCCGCAAGGGCATTTCGTACGCGATGTCAGAAGACGTCGACGCTCACTCCTCCATCACTGAAGACGACGAGGAGGAGGAAGAAGAAGAAGAAGAAGAAATACATCCCCCCTACAGTGGGGAGAAAGAAGAGGACGACCCCCACACACCTGGAGGACGAGGCGTCCAAGAAGAGGAAAGCTTCCCTTTCGGACAGCTCCGCAGCGGCCACCGATAGCAGCTAGGAGTGGAAACCCAGGGAGAAGCCCCTGGCCAAATCGTAAGTATCCGGACACATTCATGTATCCGGCCTCTTTATTTTATTGTTTTAGTGTGCTGATTTATGCATTTGCAGTCCGGCTCGGTCCAACCTCGAGCGGTCCTTATCTTCAAAGGATTCGCTGGACCCGGCTGTGATGGACAGCGGGACCCTTCCATCGGCCACCTCTCCTGGGACCTAGATGGCGCCGAGGCATCGTCCCGAAGGATCCCCGGCCCGGGAGAGAACCTGGAGGTCGTCAGGGAGGCGCCGGAGGGTGAAGCTTCGGTGGTTGGACACATGGGGGAGCCATCCCCCATGGACACTGACGGCAAGGGCCATATCCAAATTGGCCCTCAACCAAATATAGTTCCGGAGACACATGTGGCTCCGGAACCAGGCCAGCCGCCCCTTTCAAAAGGAGGCGGTGCGCCTATTCCACCGGTGACCTCTATCCATCCAGAGGCACCGGATAATTTGTTGGAAGTGCTGCAAGGTGCTTCCATTGTGGAAGAACACCATACCCTTATGGGTACGGTGATTGAGAGGATCCAGTCCGCGAAAAGTGGACTGACCGAAGCCTGCACTAGCCTTCTAACAGGCTTTGAGGTAAGTAAAATAATGTCACAGTATAGACAGTACCCCTGATGCTCTGTCCGGTGTTCGAAAAGAAAAGACAAACAGAGGATCAAATAATTTTTGCAGGAGTCTAATCTAAAATGTCTATGTGAACGAGCAGGCGTCGCTGCTAGCTGCGTCCGCTCATACTGCGGAAGTCTCCAGACTGAAGCAAAATCTAGAGCGGGCCAAGGGAAGAGCTCGACCACGTGAAGAAGCAGCTGGAGGACAGTCAAGGTATGTAGTAACCTTGTACATATTCAGGAAGGATGAGTGATTCATGCTGACCAAAGTGCCATGAAATTTATTAGGGGCAGCGACCGAAGTAGAGGCCCTCAAGAAGGCGCTGGCCGCGGCTGAGGACAAGGCGGCCAAGGATCGGGCTGCACGCGAGAAGCAGGAGGCTCGGGTTAATGAGGTCCGGCAAGAGCTCCAGGACGCCGTCAAGAAGTGCGAGTCCTTGGAGCGCGACTTTAAGGAGCAAGAGTATGAACTTGCCAAGGCCCGCCAGAGTGCACAAGATGCCCGGGCCAAAGCCCAGGGCGCCCTCCAGGAAATCCAGGCGGCCAAGAAGATCACGGTGGGTAAGGCTTTCATTATGTAGAGCAGATATGTGAAGGAAAGGTTCCTTTTACTTACCCGGATTTGGAGCTCTCCACGGGCGTTTGTGGATCTGCCGTGCAGCGTGTGAGATGCTGCGGAATTTATCGAGACGAAGAGGGGAGCTCAATGGAGAAGCTGTTCTGGTCGCAATACCTTGGACTAGAACATCCAGTGCCCTTTAGTGATCAGCTGAAATAGCTGGTCGAGCTACATAGGGCGGCCGTACTAGCCATGAAGGATTTGATAATCCGGCTATGGCCCGTTGAAGCCATTCCCAACAGCTACTTCGGACTTGTGAAGTGGCTCATCAGTGCCTGCCCTCTGCTTGAAGCCATCAAGCGGTCGGTCTGTATTGAAGGTGCGCGAATGGCCTTTGCCCGCGCCAAGATGCATTGGGCGAAGATGGATGACACGAAGCTGATGACCGAGGGACCGCCCGAGGGCAAGGAGCACCGCAGACTCCAACTGTATTTTGATATTGTCCTGGAGGGATCCCGCCTTGTGACGGAGCAATGTGCTAAGGATATCATATTCCCATGAATACACTCATGTTATCCTGTCATGTAATATGAAACAGATCCGTTATGTAATATAATGTCTGTTATTTTTAAATTTTACCTCATGTGTGGCCGTTTTGTTAAATCTGAGAGTTGGCCAGTCGTCGGCTTCTGCCCCCACGTAGGTAGTACGGGGGTGTTCGGGATAAATTTAAACACTCTTTACTCCAGAGTTTGGTACTTAAAGGAGGTGTTTAGTACAATGAACAAGGCAATCGGACTATACGGCTTTATCACCCTCACTTAGACATAGGAGTTTGACAACAAAAATTTAGGCGCAGCCCCTAGTGTTCGGAAGTCCGGACTTGGGATGTCGTAAACACCTGATCGGATAAAAACCGATCCCTCGCATAAGGCAGAAAAAATCTCTAAGGATTTGAAACCTCTCGAACAGCTGACCAGCTCTTGCCGCATCATGACAGTCAGTTTTTGGCTTTCTCTACTGAGGTGCTCATCCAAAAGAACCGGGACATAATCGCAGTAGTTCTCCCTTTACTACCCTAGCCGATATAGCGGAACGTAAGGTAGTAAGCACAGGAGCCAGGCAACCCTACTATTGACCAAAGACATGATTCGGAGCCGATGCATATAAGGCTATAAGTTCGGGGTGCCGAACTATACTATAAGAGTGTTTGGACTTTACTGCCGTATTGCGGGGTATGATGAAGCCCCTGGAGAATTAAGGCATACCGGAGTGCACAGGTGCAATTGATAAGAATATAAAAAAGAGGAAAAATCAAGTAATAAGCTGACGCCGCAAATTATTTTCCATTGTAATTTGATTAATACGTCAAAGCGTATTTGTACAAGTAATGCGATAAGCAAATAAGGCTATTTGACATGCCACGACCAAGGGCGAGCTGCGTGCGGGTTTTTAAAATAGGTATAACGATCATTAGCAGAGACCACCTGGGGGTTCCCTTGTACGTCAAAGCTCCTTGCCTTTTTGGTGTATCCGTCCCGTGATGTGGTCCGATGATCAGGTTATCAGAAAAGCCTCAAGAAGAGAAAAACCTGAAAGAAAAATAAAAAGTGAAGGTATGCGGGTCTAGGAGCGGTTGAGCCGCATTATGGACCAGAGTCTAGTTGTGCCTCCGTCCGTGCCCATGGTATTTTAAGTGCGTAGTTATGTACGCGCGGCACAAGTGTCGCCGCTTGATTGGGACTGGGGCGGAGGCCGAATTGCTAGTCAAGCTCTGGACAAGCTGGACTGTCCTACTGCAGAGTAGTTCGGACTCGCTTGATGGTGTCCAGGAGCTTTACTGCCGAATTGAGGTTCTGCCTAAAAAGGCTGCTCTGTACTTCTGCTGCAAGGGCAGCGGTGTGCACCTCAGTATGGAGGGAGTGTTCCGTATTTCTGTTGACCGTTATGACACCGCGTGGTCTGGGCATCTTGAGCTTGAGGTAGGCGTAGTGCGGCATCGCATTGAATCGAGCGAATGCGGTTCGTCCGAGCAGTGCATGATAGCCACTGGAAGGGGACGATATTGAAGATCAACTCTTTGCTTCGGAAATTATCCGGGGATCCGAAGACCACTTCCAGTGTGATTGAGCCCGTACAGCAGGCCTCTACACCTAGTATGACACCTTTAAAGGTGGTTTTTGTGGGCTTGATCCTCGAGGGATCGATACCCATTTTGTGCACTGTATCCTGATAGAGCAGGTTCAGACTGTTGCCACCATCCATGAGGACTCGCGTAAGGTGGAATCCATCAATAATTGGGTCAAGGACCAGTGCGGCTAAACCTCCATGACGGATACTGGTTGGATGGTCCCTGCGATCGAAGGTGATCGGACAGGACGACCATGGGTTGAACTTTGGGGCGACTGGCTCCATCGCGTAGACGTCCCTGAGTGCACGCTTACGCTCCCTCTTGGGGATATGGGTGGCGTATATCATGTTCACCGTTTTGACTTGGGGGGGGGGATTTCTTCTGTCCCCCTGTGTTCGGTGGTCGGGGGTCCTCGTCATCGTCATTGCTTTGCGACCCTTTCTCCTTATTCTTGGCATTTAACTTGTCGACCTGTTTGAAGACCTAACATCCCTGTTGGTATGATTGGATTATTTATCAGGAGTGTCGTGGATTTGGCACGGTCGATCTAGTATGCGGTCCAAACTGGACGGGCCCGGATTGTTTCTCTTAAATGGCTTCTTCCACTGACCGGACTTAGAGCCACTGAACCCGGCGCTGACCGCCGTGTCTTTGCTATTGTCACCGTTGTTTCGACGCTTATGTCTGTTGCGTCAGGGCTTGTCGTTGTTGTTTCTGGTTTCAGAAGTGCTAGGTTTGCTTGTGTTGTTGTTGCTACAGGCTAGCCAGCTATCTTCTCCTGCATAGAAGCGGCTCATGAGTGTCGTAAGGGCTGACATGGACTTCGATTTTTCCTGGCCGAGGTGTCTGGCCAGCCATTCATCACGGATGTTGTGCTTAAAGGCCGCTAGGGCTTCGGCGTCCGGACAGTCTGGTTCTTTTTAGTTAAGAACCTAGTCCAGAATTTCTTGGCTGACTCTCTAGGCTGTTGGATTATGTGAGTGAGGTCATCGGCATCTGGAGGTCAGACATATGTGCCTTGGAAGTTGTCAAGGAAGGCGTCATCCAAGTCCTCCAAGCTGCCAATGGATTTTTCGGTCAGACTGTTCAACCAGTACCTAGCTGGTCCCTTGAGTTTGAGCGGGAGGTATTTGATGGTGTGAAGATCATCACCGCAGGACATATGAATATGGAGAAGAAAGTCCTCAGTCCATACCGCGGGGTCTGTTGTGCCATCATATGATTCGATGTTCACGGGTTTAAACCCTTCTGGGAAATCGTGTCCCATTACTTCGTCAGCGAAGCAAAGGGGGTGTGCGGTGCCTCTATATCGGGTCAAGTCGTGACGTAGCTCAGATGGAGTTCGTCTGCGGTTTTTGGCCCGGACGTGGTTATGTTTGTCACGTTCAGCCGGATGGCCATCGTCGCGCATCGGGGCACACCCCCATGATCCATAGATTGATCTTGTCTGACCCGCTCTATTTTCCAAGTCGCACCGCAGGTCATGTGTATATCCCTGAGTTGTTGTATTTCTGTTTGTTCGGTGAGGTAGTGCGGGCTGGTGTTTGGCTTGAGGTGCCACTTTGTCCCAGCCATGTGGTGGTCGGTCAGCCGCATTGTACCTTGGTAGGACGGGCTCCAGCGTCTCGTCATCAAACTATGGTAACAATTTGCGCTTCGGCTAGCTTTTGGTTGGGCTCTCGAGGCCATATTCCTTGGCTGCCAGGACATCAGTCCATCTTTCATTGAGCAGATCTTGATCAGCTTGAAGCTGCTACTGTTTCTTTTTCAGGCTCTTTGTAGTGGCAATTAGCTGGCGCTTAAAGTGCTCCTGCTCGACGGGCTCCTCAGGCACGATAAAGTCTTTGTCGCCGAGGCTTACCTCGTCCTCGGAGAGCGGAAGGTAATTATTGTCCTCCGCATCTTCATTTGTGGCCTGTTCATTAGAGCTAGCTTGCCCATCTTCCCGTTCCTCCTGCTCGGAGGTTGGCTCAACGGGGTCTTCATTGTCTTCGGCATCGTCTGGAGTGTTATTTTCTCCTGTGACGGTATTGCTATTTTTACTATGGCGTGGCTTAGAGCAGCGCCGCTGACATCGGCGCTTTGGTTGTATCTCAGGAGGTTTATCCTCGACTGGATTTCCATTGTCGTTGTTGTTTTCTTTGGGTGTATCCACCATGTATATGTCGTACGAGGAGGTGGCTATCCAACGCCATGTAGGCGGTGGTTCCTGCTCCTCTCCGGCATGATCGTCCATACCGTCGATGTCCTTGGAGTCGTAGTCAAGCATGTTGGTTAAATCGTCGACAGTGGCTATAAAGTGGGTGGTGGGTGGGAAACGAAGTTCTTCGTCGTCCGCTTCCCATTCGAGCCGGACATAGTTCGGCCGAGAGTCCCCTGACAAGGAGAGGTATTGCAATGAGCTTAACACATCACCTAGAGGTGAGTGCTGAAAGATGTCCGCGGAGCTGAACTCCAAGATCGGCGCCTGATCAGGTTCGATGGACGCGGATGCATGTGGTCCGGAACCTATGGCTGGAGTCGAGTCTGAGGTTCCGGCGACACAAGCCCAGCTCGATATTGGGTCTGTGTGCGGCTCGAGCGCCGCTGAGTATGCACCTTCCATGGCGGGGTTAAGCTTCCCCTCTTCGGGGGATGCGGTTTGCTCTGGATCTAGGGCCAGAGCGATTACATGCGCTATTTCCTGAGCGCGGCCAGATGACAGATCTAGGTCATGTTCATCGTGGTGGCTAGGGACAGCCGTCATGGGCTTGAATCCGTGGAAGATCAAGTCTCTGCGAATATCGGCCACAAAATTCAGGCTTCCAAATCTGACCTGATGGTCACGGGCGTAGCTATCGATATGCTCTAGATGGCCAAGCAAATTGGCCCGCAGTGCGAAGCCACCGAATACGAAGATCTGTCCGGGGAGGAAGATATCCCACTGGACTGCGTTGTTGTAGATGATTGATGGAGCCATCAAGCCTTATGGTGATGATGCAGCGGAACTCTCAATGAAAGCACCAATATCAGTGTCAAAACCGGCGGATCTCGGGTAGGGGGTCCTGAACTGTGCATCTAAGGCTAATGGTAACAGGAGGCGGGGGACATAATGTTTACCCAGGTTTGGGCCCTCTCTATGGAGGTAATACCCTACTTCCTCTTGATTGATCTTGATGAATATGAGTATTACAAGAGTTGATCTACCATGAGATCGTCATGGCTAAACCCTAGAATCCTAGCCTATGATTATGATTATTATGGCTAAACCCTAGAAGCTAAACCCTCGGATTTATATAGACACCGGAGGGGGATAGGGTTGTACAAAGTCAGATACAGAGAAAGGAATCTACATATCCGAATCGCCAAGCTTGCCTTCAACGCCAAGGAGAGTCCCATCCGGACATGGGAAGAAGTCTTCGGTTTTGTATCTTCATAGCCCAACAGTCCGGCCAAGGTATATAGTCTGGTTGTCCGAGGACCCCTTAATCCAGGACTCCCTCAACCACCCATGGAGCTTTGGTGCTGATCATGTTTTGCTCATGGAAGAGGCTTAGTCAACGGGTCTTTAACATTCAGATCCATGTGTATCTTGCAAATCTCTATGTCCCCTTCTGACACTTGATGACGGATGGAATTGAAGCGTCTCTTGATGTGCTTGGTTCTCTTGTGAAATGTGGATTCCTTTGCCAAGGCAATTGCACCAGTATTGTCACAAAAGATTTTCATTGGACCCGATGCACTAGGTATCACACCTAGATCAGATATGAACTCCTTCATCCAAACTCCTTCATTTGCTGCTTCCGAAGTAGCAATGTACTATGCTTCACACGTAGATCCCGCCATGATGCTTTGCTTGGAACTGCACCAACTGACAACTCCTCCATTCAATAAAAATACATATCCGATTTGCGACTTAGAGTCATCCGGATCAGTGTCAAAGCTTGCATCGATGTAACTGTTTACGGCGAGCTCCTTTTCACCTCCATAAATGAGAAACATATCCTTAGTCCTTTTTAGGTATTTCAGGATGTTCTTGACCGCTGTCCAATGCTCCACTCCGGGATTACTTTGGCACCTCCCTGCTATGCTTATAGCAAGATATACATCAGGACTGGTACACAGCATTGCATAAATGATAGAACCTATGGCTGAAGCATAGGGAATGACTTTCATTTTCTCTCTATCTTCTGTAGTGGTTGGGCATTGAGTCTGACTCAACTTCACACCTTGTAACACAGGCATGAACCCTTTCTTTGACTGGTCCATTTTGAACTTCTTCAAAACTTTATCAAGGTATGTGCTTTGTGAAAGTCCAATCAAGCGTCTTGATCTATCTCTATAGATCTTGATGCCCAATATGTAAGCAACTTCTCCGAGGTCTTTCATGGAAAAACTCTTATTCAGGTATCCCTTTATGCTATCCAGAAATTATATATCATTTCCAATCAATAATATGTCATCCACATATAATAACAGAAATGCTACAGAGCTCCCACTCACTTTCTTGTAAATACAGGCTTATCCAAAAGTCTGTATAAAACCATATGCTTTGATCACACTATGAAAACGTGTATTCCAACTCCGAGAGGCTTGCACCAGTCCATAAATGGATCGCTGGAGCTTGCGAACTTTGTTAGCACCCTTTGGATCGACAAAACCTTCTGGTTGCATCATATACAACTCTTCTTCCAGAAATCCATTCAGGAATGCAGTTTTGACATCCATCTGCCAAGTTTCATATAAAATGTGGCAATCGCTAACATGATTCAGACAGACTTAAGCATCGCTACGGGTGAGAAAGTCTCATTGTAGTCAACTCCTTGAACTTGTCGAAAACCTTTCGCAACAAGTCAAGCTTTGTAAACAATAACATTACCGTCTGCGTCGGTCTTCTTCTTAAAGTTACATTTATTTTCTATGGCTTGCAAATCAATGGGCAAGTCCACCAAAGTCCACACTTTGTTCTCATACATGGATCCCATCTCAGATTTCATGGCCTCAAGCCATTTCGCAGAATTTGGGCTCATCATCGCTTCCCCATAGTTCATAGGTTCATCATGGTGTAGTAACATGACTTCCAAAACAGGATTACCGTACCACTCAGGTGCAGATCTTACTCTGGAAGACCTACGAGGTTCGGTAGTAACTTGATCTGAAGCTTCATGATCATCATCATTAGCTTCCTCACTAATTGGTGTAGGAATCACGGGAACTAATTTCTATGATGAACTACTTTCCAATAAGGGAGAAGGTATAGTTACCTCATCAAGTTCTACTTTCCTCCCACTCACTTCTTTCGAGAGAAACTCCTTCTCTAGAAAGGATCCATTCTTAGCAACAAATATTTTTCCTTCGGATCTGTGATAGAAGGTGTACCCAACAGTTTCCTTTGGGTATCCTATGAAGATGCACTTCTCCAATTTGGGTTCGAGCTTATCAGATTGAAGCCTTTTCACATAAGCATCATAGCCCCAAACTTTAAGAAACGACAACTTTAGTTTCTTGCCAAACCACAGTTCATAAGGCGTTGTCTCAACGGATTTTGATGGTGCCCTATTTAAAGTGAATGCAGCCGTCTCTAAAGCATAACCCCAAAACAATAGCGGTAAATCAGTAAGAGACATCATAGATCGCACCATATCTAATAAAGTACGATTACAATGTTCGGACACACCATTTCGATGTGGTGTTCCAGGTGGCGTTAATTGTGAAACTATCCCATGTTGTTTCAAATGAAGACCAAACTCGTAACTCAAATATTCTCCTCCACGATCAAATTGTAGAAACTTTATTTTCTTGTTACAATGATTTTCCACTTCATTCTGAAATTCTTTGAACTTTTAAAATGTTTCAGACTTATGCTTCATTAAGTAGATATAACCATATCTTCTCAAATCATCTGTGAAGGTAAGAAAATAACGATACCCGCCACGAGCTTCAATACTCATTGGACCGCATACATCAGTATGTATTATTTCCAACGAGTCTGTAGCTCGTTCCATTGTTCCGGAGAACGGAGTTTTAGTCATCTTGCCCATAAGGCACGGTTCACAAGCACCAAGTGATTCATAATCAAGTGATTCCAAAAGTCCATCAGCATGGAGTTTTTTCATGCGCTTTACACCGATATGACCCAAACGGTAGTGCCACTAATAAGTTGCACTATCATTATTAACTTTGCATCTTTTGGTTTCAATATTATGAATATGTGTATCATCACTATCGAGATTCAACAAAAATAGACCACTTAGCAAGGGTGCATGACCATAAAAGATATTACTCATATAAATAGAACAACTATTATTCTCTGATTTAAATGAATAACCGTCTCGCATCAAACAAGATCCAGATATAATGTTCATGCTCAACGCTGGCACCAAATAACGATTATTTAGGTCTAAAACTAATCCCGAAGGTAGATGTAGAGGTAGCGTGTCGACCGCGATCACATCAACTTTGGAACCATTTCCCACGCGCATCGTCACCTCGTTCTTAGACAATCTTCGCTTAATTCGTAGCCCCTGTTTCGAGTTGCAAATATGAGCAACAGAACCAGTATCAAATACCCAAGCGCTACTGCAAGCAGACTTGGGTTTCTTCTCTTGAGTAGCAACCTTTTTGCCATTCTTCTTGAAGTTCCCTTTATTCCCTTTGCCCTTTTTCTTGAAACTAGTGGTCTTGTTGACCATCAACACTCGATGATCCTTTTTGATTACTACCTTAGCAGCCTTTAGCATCGCGAAGAGCTCGGGAATAGTCTTGTTCATCCCTTGCATATTATAGTTCATCACGAGGCCTTTATAGCTTGGTGGAAGTGATTTAAGAACTCTGTCAATGACAAAATCAACTGGAAGATCAACTCCCAGCTGAGTCAAGTGGTTATGGTACCCAAACATTCTGAGTATTTGTTCACTGACAGAACTATTATCCTCCATTTTGCAGTTGTAGAACTTGTTAGAGACTTCATATCTCTCAACTCAGGCATTTGCCTGAAATATTAACTTCAACTCTTGGAACATCTCATATGCTCCATGACGTTCAAAATGTCTTTGAAGTCCCGATTCTAAGCCGTAAAGCATGGCACACTGAACTATCGAGTAGTCATCAGCTTTGCTCTGCTAGACGTTCTTAACGTCATCAGTAGCATCTGCAGCAGGCCCGGCACCTAGCGGTGCTTCTAGGACGTAATTCTTCTATGTAGCAATGAGGATAATCCTCAAGTTATGGACCCAGTCCGTGTAGTTGTTGCCATCATCTTTCAACTTAGCTTTCTCTAGGAATGCATTAAAATTCAAAGGAATAGTAGCACAGGGCCATTGATCTACAACAACATAGACATGCAAAAATACTATCATGTACTAAGTTCATGATAAATTAAAGTTCAATTAATTATATTACTTAAGAACTCCCACTTAGATAGACATCCCTCTAATCATCTAAGTGATCACGTGATCCAAATCAACTAAACCATGTCCGATCATCACGTGAGATGGAGTAGTTTTCAATGGTGAACATCACTATGTTGATCATATCTACTATATGATTCACGCTCGACCTTTCGGTCTTAGTGTTTTGAGGCCATATCTGCATATGCTAGGCTCGTCAAGTTTAACCTAAGTATTCTGCGTGTGCAATACTGGCTTGCACTCGTTGTATGTGAACGTAGAGCTTATCACACCCGATCATCAGGTGGTGTCTCGGCACGACGAACTGTAGAAATGGTGCATACTCAGGGAGAACACTTGTACCTTGAAATTTAGTAAGGGATTATCTTATAATGCTACTGCCGTACTAAGAAAATAAGATGCATAAAAGATAAACATCACATGCAATCAAAATATGTGACATGATATGGCCATCATCATCTTGTGCTCATTATCTCCATCACCGAAGCATCGTCATGATCTCCATCATCACCTACGCGACACCTTGATCTCCATTGTAGCATCATTGTCATCTCGCCAACTATTGTTACTACGACTATCGCTACCGCTTAGTGATAAAGTAAAACAATTACATGGTGATTGCATTGCATACAATAAAGTGACAACCATGGCTCCTGCCAGTTGCAGATAACTTTGTTGCACATCATGATCATCTCATACAACAATTTATATCACATCATGCCTTGACCATATCACATCACAGCAAGCCCTGAAAAACAAGTGAGACGTCCTCTACTTTGTTGTTGCAAGTTTTACATGGCTGCTACAAGCTTCTAACAAGAACCGTTCTTACCTACGCATCAAAACCACAACGATTTTTCGTCAAGTGTGTTGTTTTAACCTTCAACAAGGACCAGGCGTAGCCACACTCGATTCAACTAAAGTTGGAGAAACTAACACTCACCAGCCACCTATGTGCGAAGCACGTCAGTAGAACTAGTCTCGCGTAAGCGTACGTGTAATGTCGGTCTGAGCCCCTTCATCCAACAATACCGCCGAATCAAAGTATGACATGCTGGTAAGAAGTATGACTATTATTGCCCACAACTCTTTGTGTTCTACTCGTGCATATAACATCTATGCATAGACCTGGCTCTGATACCACTATTGGGGAACGCAGTAATTTCAAAAAAATTCCTACTATCACGCAAGATCTATCTATGTGATGCATAGCAACGAGAGGGGAGAGTGTGTCCACGTACCCTCGTGGACCAAAAGCGGAAGTGTTATGACAACGCGGTTGATGTAGTCGTACGTCTTCATGATCCGACCGATCCTAGTACCGAAGGTACGACACCTCCGCGATCTACACAAGTTCAGCTCGGTGACGTCCCATGAACTCTAGATCCAGCTGAGGTCAAGGGATAGTTTCGTCAGCACGACGGCGTGGTGATAGTGATGATGAAGTTACCGGCGCGGGCTTCACCTAAGCACTACGACAATATAACCAAGGTGGAAATCTGTGGAGGGGGCACTGCACATGGCTAAACGATCAACTTGTGTGTCTATGGGGTGCCCCCCTCCTCCGTATATAAAGGAGGAGGGAGGAGGAGGCCGGCCAGGGGAGGAGGCGCGCCAAGGGGGGGCAATCCTACTCCAAGTAGGTTTTGCCCCTCCCCCCTGCCTATTCCAACAAGGAGAAGGGGGGAGGAAGAGGTGGAGAGAAGGAAGGAGAGGGGGCGTCTCCCCCTCCCCTTGTCCAATTCGGACTAGGGAAAGGGGGGCGCTCCACCTCCTGGCCGGACCTCTCTCTTCTCCACTAAGTCCCATGAGGCCCAATAGCTTCCCGGGGGGGGGGGTCCGGTAACCCCCGGTACTCCGGTTTTATCCGAAACTTATCCGGAACACTTTCGGTGTCCGAACATAGTCGTCCAATATATCAATCTTTATGTCTCGACCATTTAGAGACTCCTCGTCATGCCCGTGATCACATCTAGGACTCCGAACAATCTTTGGTACATCATATCACATAAACTCATAATACCAATCATCATCGACCGTTAAGCGTGCGGACCCTACGGGTTCGAGAACTATGTAGACATGACCGACCGAGACACGTCTCCGGTCAATAACCAATAGCGGAACCTGGATGCTCATATTGGTTCCTACATATTCTATGAAGATCTTTATCGGTCAAATCGCATAACAACATACGTTGTTCCCTTTATCATCGGTATGTTACTTGCCCGAGATTCGATCGTCGGTATCATCATATCTAGTTCAATCTCGTTACCGGCAAGTCTCTTTACTCATTCCGTAATACTTCATCCCGCAACTAACTCATTAGTTACAATGCTTGCAAGGCTTATAGTGATGAGTATTACCGAGAGGGCCCAGAGATACCTCTCTGAAACACGAAGTGACAAATCCTAATCTCGATATATGTCGACCCAACAAACACCTTCGGAGACACCTGTAGAGCACCTTTATAATCACCCTTTTATGTTGTGACGTTTGGTAGCACACAAAAGTGTTCCTCCGGTATTCGGGAGTTGCATAATCTCATAGTTTGAGGAACTTGTATAAGTCATGAAGAAAGCAGTAGCAATGAAATTGACACGATCATAATGCTAAGCTAACGGATGGGTCATGTCCATCACATCATTCTCCTAATGATGTGATCCCGTTCATCAAATGACAACACATGTCTATGGTTAGAAAACATAACCATCTTTGATTAACGAGCTAGTCAAGTAGAGGCATACTAGGGACTATATGTTTTGTCTATGTATTCACACATGTACTAAGTTTATGGTTAATACAATTCTAGCATGAATAATTAACATTTATCATGAATTAAGGAAATAAATAATAACTTTATTATTGCCTCTAGGGCATATTTCCTTCACCTTTGCGGGCCGGCGCGCATGGCCGCGGATGCAGACCCCGCAAAGCCGACCCGTAAAAAAGCATATTCCACGAATATGCTTTTTTAGGGGTCGGTTTTGCGGGGTCTGATCTGGCGCAGCTCCTTCTGGCCCGAAAAACCTAAATTTGCACTTTGATTTGATCCAACATAATGCATTTCTTTGCTTTTTCAACAACATTGGATACATAAAACATCACCAAATCTTTGCTAGAACAGCAAGACCAAAGAAAAGAAGAACCACAAGTATGCATTTTAGAAGATTCCAACTTCCATAACTGCTCCCACTAGTTGAAGCAATATCTTCTCCATGCACTCATTGTTGATCTGCGGATTCTTGATCTTGCATTCTTCATTCTTCATCTTTGGTTCGGAAGAAGTAGATGTTGCTTCCACTCTAGTTGAACATGCAGCCGCATCATTGTCTTCTATTCTACTAAGGAGTGCGCCAACATCTATTAAGTTTCTTTCTATCAATAAATCAATGTATTGTCCTTCCTAGTGGCGAGTCTACTAACAGGGCTTAAACAGGCTCAAGCTTACCCTCCAAATACTATTAAGTATTAAGTAGTACTAGCAAACACACAACGCCGCACACGCACACCAAACAGGCACCACGCACGAATGCCCAACCACTATCTACTGTAATCACTAGTTCATGTATTGTTAACTAATTTAGTGTCCAATGAAACTTATTTGCAAAAAAAAAGAAGTGTACAAAAATGAGTATGCATGCATGCACTCCTCGCACTAAATCTAAACCTATCCCAGCTAATTTGAACCCAGATAGTCTTCCCTTAACTATTGTGGTTGTAATCCCTCCTCCAACTTGTATGGACAACAAGATGGGGATATAACAACTATTCTGGGAGATAAATTCAAATTTTGGTTCAAAATTTCATATATTTTTTCAAAAATCCTAGAAAAAATCTTGTTAATACTACATGTTTTAAATAGTAATATGGGAAATTCTGAGCTTATTTTGACAACAAGGTTGGGACATCATTTGTTTTTAAAAAGAGCTTAGTTTTCTCACTGTTGACTTTAGCCTACCCTTCATTTTTTTCCTAGATTCGCCACTGGGCCTTCCCAAAATCAAAGTGATCATCCATCTTCCTACACAAAAGAATGGCCATGTTCGGAATGAGGATCCGCAATTGAACCAAAGAATGAGCTATCAAAATGAGCTACCGCAAGTGCACGCACCCCGTCGTTTTCGCATTTGAAGAACACCCATCTGGGTGCTTCGGCGTGGCTGAAGTAAGCCGCAGCATTGTCTGCGTGTAGTCGTCGTACTGTATGAGCGGCAACGGCGAGCCACAGAGCCGATGTGCGAGCGCCGAGCCTGGTAGACGGTCGGACGAATCCATGGCCGCAAATCGTCGGCGGCACCGGGAGGACGAAACCGTCCCTGCATGCGGTGATGCGCCCTTGTCGGGGCTGCGGGAGATGCTCCCGGACCACTCCATCGCTTGGCGCAGCCATCGGCGGCCACGCGATGAAGGTCCGCAGATCCGCAAATCCGGCGGCCCGCCGGCGCAGGGCAGGGGAGGGGATGCCTCGTGCGTGCGGCGGCCTTTCGGCGAGCTCCTGCCGACTGCTTTCGCCGGAATCTTGGGCGGCGGGGTGGCGGCGGCGCGAGGGGGGAGAGGGGAGGTGGTTGGTGGGGGAAAAGCACGGGCTGAAATGTCCCCCTACCAACCGCTTCCGCTTATATGCAGGGCACCGCAACGGCGAGGGGGAAACCCGCGAATACATGGGTTAGGGCCGAGATTTTGCCGCGCCCCCCAAAATTTTTTACGGGACGGGGCAGGATGCGGGGTGTGCTAGAGTTGCTCTAGCTGTATACACTAAACAAGACCGGAATGACATTGTCCATGATATGGGAGCGACTAGTATAGAATCTGCACATCAGGTGCAAAGTTAGAAAAATGATTCCGGACCGTTGGATTTGGGACGTATGGAACAGATCGGAGCGGAGGGGGTCTGTACTCATAAGCATATGATTTTGTGCAAAAATGTCCCTTTGCTCCCCACTAATCCGCTTCAGGTCCTTCGTCTTCAAACGACTGATCTCCGTATGGTTCTCCTGCAGTCCTGTTCCCCTATCGCTCGTCGACGGTGGCGGCTGCACAGATCTGGTGCTTACCTGGTGGACGACGACTACTCCCTGGGCAGTTGCTCCCTGCCTCCTCCGGTCCTCCCCCTCCCACTCCGGCTTCCAGGTCTCTTGGCTCCATCTACCGCGCATCTCGACGACGCGCTGCACATCCTCGTCAGGGACTGGCCGGGCCGCCGCCGCCGGTCTCCTCCACCCCGATGACCACGGGCTCCCCACCCGCTCAGATGCACATGTGTACCTTTCCGGAGCCAAGCTGGTAGTGGTCGAGTGGACGGTGGTGTCTCCACGGTCGCGTCCTCCCCGGCAGTCTAGATCCAGCAGTATCTCACCGTAGGCAAGCTGGTGGTGCTCGATCTGCTCGCCTTCTTCGCCTCGCAGGCTCAGCATCAAGGTCAGCACCGTTTCTCCAACTCCCCTGCCCCTCTCCCTCCTACAGATTTCTCTCTAATGGCTTCTCCCCTCTCATGTGCTGCTTAGTACTTTATTTACCAGTGAACAACTTGTATGGCTTTGACTGGTTTCATTATTGTTTAAGCAAAGCATGTTGTTTGTTGTTGTATGATATCCAAAAACACATGGTCTGAACATTGCACATTGTCAACAAGTGTCATCATAGCTCATATTTGTACTGTGATATGTTCAAGAAGTAGCATATCTATCTGTTTCACATGACTGGCAACCACAACCCCTTTTAGAAGACTCAGAATCACATCAAGCTTAATTAGAATTCATCTCCCATTCACATTTTCTATCTCTGGTTGAAACAGCGGACCTATACAACTCTCTCTTGTGTGCTTTAGAGACTGATTGGAACGTAGTTTTTCTGCCCAGTACACTGGTAAGGTATACATCCGTAAAATAAAATGGGCGGCCTTTAATCACGTGATTGGTTAGTCGTTTCAGGTCGTAGTTTTTTACACCGGTTTTGTTAAATACACCTATATTCTGCGGTTTTGAAAACACTGCTCTGGCCGTCGTTTCTCGCATGACATTCATCTCTCTCTAACGATCGACAGTACGAGCGGACGCGTCGCTGGACGAAGCCACGGGCAATGGGACGAGGCATCGGCGACACTGACTGCAGGATTGACACCGTCTCTGCAGGTCCCTGATGTGGGTGCACCGCACTGCTTGGCGGTGCATGGCCGGAGCTCCCGCCGACCATCAGGTTAAGGCGGGGAGAGCAGGTGGCATGCAAACTGAATCAGGCGGAGAGCGCGGGCACTCGAAGACGCGACTCCTGAATGACGGCTTGACCACAGCGGTCGACAATCTGAAAATATCACCGGTAAAATACTGGTTGCTTCTATTTAAAGACATTATAACTGTGCACTCTAGGAGGCTTCTCACGCCCTCACCATTCTGAACCGCCCGATCCATCCCCTAGACGTTTTTTGGCCGTTGGATTGACTTTTCGGTGAAAACACTTCCCACAACTGGGCTGGATATTCTATGGGCCGCTATTCCTGGAACAAAATCCGCGTTCTCTAATTAACTGGGCCCTCTCGGTTGCGGGGTATGACAGAAAAATGGCTTGCAGGCCTAGCATCGGACAAAGCCCACCAAGCAAATCAGTAATCCGATCACACTTCAGCCATGAGAAAAAAAAAACGATCCAAAGAGAGATCGATCGAGCGAACGGCAGATAGCCTTCCTGATCGGCCGGCCAAGGCGGAGCGACAATGCCAGAGAGGCGACGCGAGAGTCACCGACCAAAGCGGATCTCCTCGCACACCTCGGCAACCGAAGCGGTAGAAACATGCGAAACGGCACGGCAGACTTAGATCGACGTCCGATCTGCCGGTAGTTCCTGGAAGCCTTCATAGCGGTTGATGTGCGCCACTCACGGCGTTGATTAGTGGATGTATGTTATTGCTTTGGCAGCCTACACCTGTCGTCGTTCGTGCGCTTGTAAATATATGCTTCGTGGCCTCATGCTCCCCCGTTGTTCCAGCAGCAGAACCAAGCAGCTCCTCCACCACCCATGTGTCCTTCTCACTATGGGTTTTCGTTCATTATCTCGAGCTTCATCTTGTGCAGGACTGTCCATGTTGATTTGGCATCCTTCTGTCTTCTCCCCTGTTTGAGATTTCTCTTCATGCGCTTTCTGATAATCTCTTGAGAGAGTATTTCCATTAGGGCCTGCCAAGTGTTTGGTACTTGTTCGGCACGGTCGATTCTGATTTTTGGGACTTCACAGTTACAGAGAATAGATGAGGCCATTTTATATCTGAAAATTATTATCTTCCCCTCTGCCGCTTTAAATCTCTTCAGGTTCAGGTTGATTTTAAGTTTTGGTAGCAATTGGTGGATCGGTTAACAAGTACTACAACTACTATTTGCTATTACCATGCACTTAGTTTTTTCACTGTATTGGTTACCTGATGAATCATGCAGTTATTCAGGTTATGACTTATGAAAGGAAAATATTGATTGTGCTGGTGAACATAAAGCAGGTGGGAACTCTCTTATAAGTCTTACTATATTGACATTTAGACCTAAAATAGCTTCAGAACTGATTCAGGTACAACCGAAAATTCTATGAAATGTCACCATGGGTGAGAATAGCTACAGCATCTACAATGCATACACTTATATGTAGTTTTTTAAAGGGGAATTTAGCCTCATATGTATATGTGTTAGTCTTATATGTAAAATTTAGCCTCATATGGTGCCTTACGCCATCCTGTGTCCAGTATGTGACACGTGATAGTACTTGTTTGATTAAATTCTGAGTTTCTGATTGTATTGTCCATCTTGCACATGATAGTACCTGCTATCAGAATATTCTCTCATAACTGTGAGCTTTCCTTCTTTTGTTTTGTGCAAGTCGACCCCTTTTCGATGATGACCTATTTTGGACAGGCTCTTCACTTACCATATGGAGCTTCCAGTTTGTAACTTATTTAAAGTAGCATTCAGTCAGGTTGCTCTTAATAAATGAAAGATCTTATTACTACATATCCACATGGCTCCTTATATGGTACATCTCAGTGCTATTTGATTCCCTACCTAATTAAATTCCCGCATTAGGAATCTTCGTCCGCGGATGTAATGCTGCACTCAAGAATCGAGCAGATTTCTTTCTTTCTTTTTGCTGTTGAAGATGGATGTCCTGTGTATAAACCAGCGAGGATTTAATTGGTGTGTCATGCATAAAAGTTAAAGTCAACATTGAAAGTTTGTCAAACTTCATGTACATGTTTGTTTCCTACTGCTGATTTAATTGGCAGTTTCTTATAGTAATACTAGATTGTTGTGTATGTTTTCATAACAAGCCAATTTGTATACTGACTACTTTTGAACTGACTGACGCCATAAATCCATCCAAAATCAATAAAACTCATGTGTCCTCTGCCAACAAATAGTTCCAACATAAGTAGGTAATAAATTAGGATTGTGTACATTGCAAAAACTGCCTTGCAGTACATTTGTCAAATATCCATCAAGAGTCTATATTAAGGCACGACCAGTAAGTCCAACTGAATCAACTTCCAAGTCCACTTGACACAACACAAATCCCAGCTCTCATCTAATACCACATTACTTTCTTGCAAAAATCTTATTGTCCGATAACTAAGTAATGCCACGATCGAGTTTTTGCAAAGTTTTTTTTCATCGTGTGTCCATGGCTCTGTATATTTACAAATATTATATTATTTAGTTGTCAAAATAGACGGGTGCGGCAACGCGCGCCATCGATGATCTAGTTGCTTCTATGGGATAATAAAATACACCGGTAAAGTATTTACAGGCGTATACAAGGCCTACAATCGGGGTCTTAAGGAGGTAAAGAATTCTACTTGCTGTTAAACCCTCGCTGATTCTCCATAGAAAAACTTGTAACGCCCTGAACTTGTGTGAAAATTTTGATTGAAGCAAGATCTTTTTTAGAATCTCTAGTCTCTACATACAAGAGCAGAAAATGGTTCTCTTCCATGTATTTGACTCATGTTTTTTGCTTTGGATCTGTGTGCGGACTTGCCTTTGTGCCGTCGTAATATATTTATTTGTTTGTTGCTGTTAGAGTTTCAATTTTCCTTTTTTTTAGAACCAAAATTCATGGGCAGCAATAAGAAAGTGCTGGGATTGCAATGTCATATCAGTGCTCCAGAAAAGTGTTCCTTTTACGTTTTAACCATGCATTTTTTAAAGTAATACTTGGTGTCCAATGGAATCAATCAGAATAACAACTTCAGTGTAATGAAGGATAAAGCATTTTTACTTTCAGCTCCTCCCTGTGCTTGTGATGGATTGGTCCATTATCTGTGCTTGACATGTACTCTCATATTTGTGTTTGGGGTGGTCCAGCATGGGATGAACTAGGAACAAATTGGCTTAACCATATAAAGTTTTCTTGCATAATCAGTGATCTAGTACAAGCGACTACTGTACAATTTGGGCATCAACGATGTGAGGATTTGAAATTGGGATAAAATGATTGGATATGAGAAAGTTGGGGTTCTTACTTCAAAAGTCATGTTTTACATCTGGCTGGCAGTAGGGGGGTTTTCGTGAAATGTACAATAAGTTGTCTGAAATGCCTCCACTCCAATCTGTGCCGTCCATATTCAATCCAACAGCCCATGTTTCTTTTTTCTATTCTTCTACCATAAGCTCAGCTTTTATACTAGTTGCTCCCCCATGATATTCACAGCAAGATATACTGGCTGGTGTGCTGCCCACCCAGCAAGAACAAAAAAAAAGTTCAAAGCTCACCATTTTTAATTGCATTCCAAGTTTGAAACGAGGCGAATATTCTTTTCCTTGCCTTTCAAGGGCACACAAGTCACATCTGCCAACGTCGAGACGACATGGCGAACACCTTGTTAGACTAAAACTAAAGCAAGCAAGGCAAGTTGGACTGATTCCAGGCAAGACATGTGTTGAACCTTTGCGATGACGAAATGGGTTTAATCTGAGAACTTGTACCAGGTACTTCTGTCGGCTATCTGAAATTTCCAGTGGGCCTCCGCGAATAGGCAAAGTTGTGCAACCACGGCTCCATTTGGTAATGGTTTGGCTGTTTGCTTATTTTAATCAGTTTGCAGATAAACTTATCTTTTGTTTTTTTTAAGTTCTGGACCTTAACAATTGTTCTATGGTATATGTATTAAATTATATAAGTAAAATTATGTAAAAACATAATAGAAACTAGATGATTACATGCGTGTTGTTGCGGGTATTTGTGGACTGATTTTAGAGAATCAATGCGTTAACGATTCAAAGATTAAAATACCAAAATATTCATAGAGAACCATAGTATGTTAGCAGTGCAAATTACACCTGGCTTCAGTTGAGGGAAGATTTACGAAGTGTATAGTACCAAAAGTTGTATAGTAACAAAAGTTATATTGAATCCAAGTACTTGGAACAATATATTTACAAATGTGGTTATATGTAGAATAAATCTGTTGTTTATTAACAAATAAATCTGTGGTCATGTGTCATTCACCTTTTTTTTATGTAGACAACAGTGATAATGTGATGTTCGTGCGGCAGTTGGTTACTGCAGTCTTCACCCTGAGATTTCCTTGTGATAGTTACACATACTTCTCGTTTTGTAGAATCCTTGAGCGGATTCATTGCGTGCATGTATCTGTTGTGTGCCTTTTTGGCAGAACTAATGGAGAGTGATGTGAGGGTTTCAGAGGCATGCATCCTGGAGTGCAGATGATGGAAATAAAAAAGATAGAGCATTCGGCATCTCAGCAATTATGTATGGTGCGATTGTGCATACTATTGATCACACTGTTGATCGCTAAAGAATTTTTATTGGCAGCTAGCATTTTCTGTGGAGTTAACAGCTCGCAATGGGCTCTTAAGATATATATTTTTTTGTGCAAAAACAATACTCTGAAGATATATAATCTATGGAGTTCTGCTAGCATTGAGAAAACATCGTCTGAACAAAAATAAAAATAAAAGTTCACAAACAGATAACCCAACCTGCAGTGAACTATTGGTATATCAAAAATAAACATGTATTAATAACCCAACCTGCAGTGACCTAAGTTAAGTACCTGCCTAAAAGTGACTGAATTTTTTCAATGATCAAGATTAATCTTTTGTCGGTCGTATTTGAGATCCTGATTCAAGGGCAGAGAGGTTATCAGGGTCAGTGTTTTGTGTGTCGTATTGATTGGGATTAATATAAAAATGCATAGAGCGCATTGTATACATGCAAGTACAAACGAATAAATCTTTTTATTGCTAGAACACCCCGATCATAGGATAGTACAGAGATAATATCGAAGCCAATCTCTACATCAGTGTTACATAATTGATGAATGATGCGTTTGGAAATTAAAACAATTTACAAATTAAAACAAATTACAGGTGTGAGAAGTTGAAGCAGCAAACCTGAAAGTGATCAAAGTTTTGCAGTTATAAAGATTAGCCCCAATCAAGATTAGAGAAAAAAAATGTCAATCATTCGCATGTGAGATTATGATTCTATAGCAGTCCATTGGTGTGTGAGGTCATATTGATTTGGGTAAAATATGACAGAAAGTGTAGACTGGACTGTATACCTGCAAGCATAAACAAACAAACCATGTTATTGCTACAACATCCGATAGTAGTGTAGTATAGAGATAATTACGAAGTAGCTACATTAGCCGTAAGAAATCTACAACGAATTATCTCATCATAAAATGCATAGAGTTAGTCTGTGTACGTAAAAGAATACAAATGCAGCAAGAAGCTAGCATCAGTGACGGATTGCCGACAATCGGAAGGTTGAACATGAATCAAGAGAGGCGGCTAGATGGGACCATCATGGAGAACAAAAATAAAGGAAGGAGAAGGAAATGGATGCAACATTAGGGTCTGAAAGCTCAAACACAGAAGAAAACATGCGTGCTTACCTCATCGGATTGAACGGAGTAAGAACTGCCGGCCTGCATCTAAATCAAAGAGAGGCAGGTGCACTGGGCCATCCCAAACAACAACACTAAAGGTAAGGAATGAACCGAATGTTTTGGGGGGATATAAATAGAGGGATTATAAGAATCGAATGAGAAACTGCGTTCCCTGGAAATCATCTGGGGGGAGGGGGATCCAGTCATCCAGAACTTAGATGGAGTGTATGTAGCAGAGGCCTCTACACGGTGTACGTAGGCGTGTTGTACCATGGGGTTGCAGCGAGGCGGCCACACTTACGTCGATGGGAGAAGGGTGCATGAAGAGGATGCCGCCATCTTGGGCAGCACGGAGGAAGAGATTGACGGTGGCTTGGGAGGCGTGGATGGCTGATGGAGGTTGTTCAAGGTTTAGAATGGAGTGAGGAGATGTGCAGACCAAACGGGGGAGTTGAGGATAAGAAGACACGTCAATTATGGAAGATGGAAGACCATGCGTATCGTTGGTTACAGAAGATGGAAGAGGAGCTATGCACGATTGCACACTAAATCAGACATTTTATTAATAAAGAAAATATCTATTTGCTGAGGTGGTAACGACTGGATGACATGGCGTCACATGCATGTTAAGGCTCATGTGGACGCTGATGTGGCATAAAGCTGATGTGGACAGTGTGCATGTTGGGAGAATTGGTAGAAGTGGGGATCAACTTCTTAAGAATGTAAGATGTCAGCCAATGCCAACTCTAGAAAACATAAAGAAAATTACAAATGAAACTTATCTTCTGTTCTGCAGCTTATGAGACGAAACTTACATTCCCAATTGATATTACTCCCTCTCTGTAAAATAGAATAAGCAGAGGGAGTATCCTTTATATAAAAAAACACAGATGAAATTAATGGTACAATGGTTACTCAAACAGGTTTTAAAAAGAATCCTTTTTCCTCAAATTCTCGTATGGACCAACTTATAATAAGCACGATGCAACATGATTCAGCGATCGCAGTTTGTGCCATGTTGTCGATAGAATACTCTATGTTGTAGTAGATCTTTAATCCCCATCCGCCGGGTCAAATAGTTTATTAATTGTGCACTTGAGACCCAAGGTAATCTTGATAGCAAATAACCTCTGAAACCTGATTACTTAAATTTTACGGTTGTCTGGTGCAGTTGTATTCGATTTGTATAAAACATAGTAACAAGGGTGATGTAGTATTAGATAATTAAAGAAACACATACTGAACATAAATTGCTAACAACATTACTAAGATGATTAATTAGTTTATTGATCTCCTCACATGATATAGGTATGACCTCATGTCGTCCTTTCACCTGTACTTAGGAGAGGAGCCAGGACTCAAAGATCCAGTTTATAAGGAAATCTGGATCGAAAACCTAAACAACCGTGGGGGCACACACATCTTGCAGAGACAAGTACACAAGAAGAAAAACACCAAGACATAATTAAAACACAACACAAAGAACACCTCTTAAACATCAGATAGGTGTAGGTGGTTGTTTGATGCAGAACAAGTTACATCATAACCACATAGAGGGCGCCACTATCAACATAAATGAGGTCGTCGAGGTGGCACAACATGCCATAAGACATCAACGAGGCAAACTTTAAAGGATACATGAGAGTTCCATCAAGACAACTCCGGAACCACCGGTCGGGGCAAACTACGGGTAGTCACATCGAAGAGTTGTGCCATTACCAACACTGTGCCATCCAACACTCACATGAAGGGTGGGCATTGCTCAGGACAGAGTGAAAAGAAGACGAGAAAGGCTCTGCCTCATCGAGCATGCACAAAAAGAAGCACAATTTTGTCGCCGGAAGGTGGTCATTGCCCATAGGAGTGATGAAAAAGAGCGATGATGATGAAGTGACATGGTCATAGAGAGTGCTGCTAATGAAATTATCTCTGTTAGGGGTGGTTTTTACCCCAGTGGAGTGTAAATGAAGGCCACTACACAACAAACAAAGAGACAGCGGCATGGGCTACGACGAGGAAGCGAGTAGTGGTGGCGGTAGTCTCGAGGGGTTCCCTTTATTGGAGACCTTTTACTATTGTTTGCACCGCGTCAAAATTTCTACCTTTTTTCATCACATTGCAAAAAATGGTGTGCTACCACGGTATTGCACCGGTCTGGCTCAAAAATGGCATACTATTCATACAAGCGACCTGTGCGAGACGTGCGGGGGAGGAGGAACGGGGCTCCTAGTCATATGGTGAGAGTACTGCTACACGACAAAGAAGAATGACGACGACCCGTAAGAGGAAACGGGCAATTATGGTAACAACGAGTTCAAACACCGAAGCAGTTAGGATAAAAATTACACGTCAAAAGATATTTATGGCATTGAGGGTAGTGCTCGACTCTCCATTATATACCTAATCGACACAAAGGGTCGTAATACCAAACCTAAAATTGAATTACCAGCGGCGATGTCTTTAAATCGTGGAATACTTGCGCGTGCCCTCATCAAATTCCCCATTCCCCTAGGCAATAGGCTCAAGCTAACGAAGAGCGCAAAGAAAAATATTTTTCTTTTTCGAACAAAGGGCAAAGAGATTATTGGCTCGAGATCCAGATTTCTACCTAGGCGTGAATGTACTAATGCGTGATTACAACGCCTAGACCCAGATTTCATTGGGTATTTTCGGATTACAAACTAGCACTACAAAGTTCTTGTTTTTATCACCATCTGACACAATAATTTTCTGATGCAGTCAGAATCCCCACCCTCCATCTACCATCAAATCACCCAATCGTGCCAGCCACCGATTTGAACCATCAGAAAACTCCACTCCTCCAGTCCTCCCCAGCTAGACGGACTTTTCCTCTCCACCCTCTCCTGTACCTTTCCTCTTCCTCCCCGATCCCTTCCTCCGCCACGCTGCTCTCATGCTCTGCCCTACCCAATCTCTCCTATAGTCCACCACCACTGTGCCCCCCCAACAACCCCGCCGCTGACGCGCGTCGCCGCCATGCCGTCGCCGTTCCTACTTCACCGCGTCGCTGCCGTCTCCGCCCCGTCCGCAATCCTGGACACTGGTTTTTGAGGTATGAGCTTTTGGTCATTCGGTGATTACTTGACCCGAACTGATCCTGTAAAATTTTCGCGTGCCGGTGCACACCCTCCAAACAATCTAGATCCGCCCCGTCGTGTTCCCCATATCTCTGTATCGAACCACGAATTCGGGACCTTAGTGTACATCTGGAAATGTGTTGTAACACACGTAGTTGTGGAGATCTGAATTTGTACGGCCATAGGAGTTGAATTGTTTCAAGTCCCACAAAAAGGTATTCTAGGGTACTAGACAGTTTAGCAGATATTAGGTATAATATATCATCACTTCAGATATTCCAGCAGTACTAGTGAGGAGCTGCCCTTTTGTGGCTATCAGTCTTTGGGGGATGAAGCTCATATGTGCTCATTTGCCCTGAACACATGCTTTTGATCCATGGGAAGCAATGAGCAGTTGCCAGCTATATATACGCATCTTACTTATATGTGTTCTGTCTCTCTTTTGCCGCAGATTATTTAATTATGCCAATCCTTTCACAGGGCAACTGGGGTCATCATGTGCCATACACTTCTTAAGCTGTATCAAACTCCTTACCCGTTCCGATGCTCTTAAGGTCCTGCTTAAAACAAAGAGATGGACGCAACTGATCTAGAGAATCCAACATCCAGAAACTCATCTCAGAAATCCAGCCGCCGTTCCAGTAGCCGGCGTTCTCAAAAGTCAGCTGGGCAACAATCTTCCCCCACTGTATTTCCAGAGAAAAGAGGCAAATCTAGATCTTTGAGGCAAAAGCATGTGGCTGTTGACAATAAAGATGCCAAAAAGGGTAAAAACCATGAGCGTAGAACTGATACGGTGGATGAGAGGTCCAATTTTGTAGGTTTCGAAGTCTATTCTGGCAAACTGTTTTATGACAGGAAAAATAAAAGTATAGGAGCGGATGGTCATTTGTCATCAAATAAGAAAGCTGATACAACTGATGCAAGACTCACAAGTAAAGCCCTTATATGGGGTTCTACTGTACTCAGCCTTGAGGATGTCATCTCTGTAAGTTTCAGAGACCAAGATGCACTTCAGTTGTTATTTGGCCCAGTTGACAATCCCGTGATTTTGTGTGACGTGTTTGTATCTTGCAGGTATCTTATAATTCTGGTCTCCAACATTTTACTTTACATGCATATCCTGCTAAGAACTCTCTATTTGGAAAGACACATAGAGCTCAGAAGGACTTCCGGTTTATGGCCTCTACACTAGACGAGGCCATTTTGTGGGTAACATGCTTTGCAGAACAGAACATATACATTAATGTACTGCCACATCCTGCAACATCCAGTATTAAGCAAGACACAGATGGCCCCCTTGGTGGGGTTTTATTTGATTACCCGCCAATCAAATGCAGAACTCCGCAGAGAATACTTGTTATATTGAACCCTCGTTCTGGACATGGTCGATCAATTAAAGTTTTCCATGAAAAAGCAGAACCTATATTTAAGGTAACTTTTGATGTTTTCACCTTAAAACTTATACCTTTTGCACTGCTTTTAAAAGCAATATTCGAAGCGACAGTATATATCTGTCTGGTGATAAACTTGCTTCATGAAACTTCTATTTGCTTCATGAAATCTCATGAAGAAGATGATAGTATTCTCCACTGTTGTTTCTTAAGTACTGTTATATTCTTGGCCCTTTAGTGTACTTAATATTTAACTTTGACCCTTACTATTCATAGGTTTATATGATAAATTATAGAATAATATGTTAATACTTTAACAAAAAATCTACTGATATACTCCCTCCGTTCCTAAATATAAGTCCTTTTAGAGATTCCAATAAGGGACTACATACGAAGCAAAGTGAGTGAATCTGCACTCTAAAATATGTCTATATACATCCGTATGTAGTTTGTATTGAAATCTCTAAAAAGACTTGCATTTAGGAACGGAGGGAGTACTACCTCTGTAAAAAAATTATAAGACGTTTTAGGTCACAAAAGTAGTGACATGAAACATCTTATAAAAGTTCACAGAGGGAGTAATTTTCATATAGATAATCAGGGTAGTCTTAAACATATTGGTGGTTAAGTTTGGGCACAGAAATTTTGAAATAACAGGAAAAACAAAGGGAGTATTTCAGCTTCTTATTATTAATTTCAACCTGTAATAGTAAAGGTGGAAAGAAAGGAATACAGTAATTGAACAGGAACAAATAGCCCTGTTAAATTCCACAGGGAAAATGTTTAGGCAATATGATTAGCATTTTAACTCGTCTCCCGTGGCAGCATGAAATCGACTGTTGTAATCTTGTAGAACTCACATGAGTTACTCACTTTGGAACGAGCTAACTCGAGTACTGCCAATCTTGTTTTCTTTAGACTATTTAGAAGATAGTTGCATAACCTGAAATTTCTAAGCTCCTGTTTATGATGGATATTGGCGATTTGGTGCGCTGATTTATGGATTTTTCCTATCATATATAAATATTAGACACTCTTATTCTTAACTATGTAGGTTTTATATTGTTTGCCTCCAGCAACTAATCTCCTGTGATCTGGTGTAGCTTGCAGGTTTTCACATGGAAGTAGTTAAAACTACTCACGCTGGTCATGCGAAGTCTCTTGCGTCTACTTTTGATTTTGGCGCATTCCCTGATGGTATAACTCTACACATGTGGCTAAGTAGTTTAGGTAACGCACAATATAGAGGCAACCATTGCAGCTGGTCTAATTAATACCTTCTTTTTTATTCCATTTTTGTAGGGATTGTCTGTGTTGGCGGTGATGGAATAGTAAATGAGGTTTGCACATAATGTTCATATCACTATTTTATATGTAGTCATGTAGTGACTTAAATGTTAGCTGAACATTGATAATTTTGCAGGTGTTCAACGGTCTTCTCACCAGAAGCGATAGAACAGAAGCTGTGTCAATTCCAGTCGGAATAATCCCAGCAGGATCTGACAACTCACTTATTTGGACTGTTCTGGGAGTTAAAGATCCTATTTCTGCTTCATTGTTGATTGTTAAGGTATGCCAAATTTATCACAACTTCTTACATGAAGAACGGAATTTCAGCTTATGTTCTCACTTTCACCTTTTATGAAATTAGTTTATCACTTTTAAACTTTTCTCACAATAACTATCCCTTGGTAACAGGGTGGCTTTACAACCCTAGACATATTGGCTGTTGAGTGGCTCCAATCTGGGCTAATACATTTCGGCACAACTGTTTCATACTATGGTTTTGTTAGTGATGGTAAGTTGGTAACTGCAAATGAGCTTTTACATTTATTTTGTTTCAGTATTTATCACGTTTCTTCTGATATACTCCTCCACAGTTCCCTAAATTTGTTGTTGGACATTTGCAAAGTCAAACTTTAGAAACTCTGCCTACCAACATCTCTTAAGATTTAGATTGATACTTGAAAATCCTATGCGTAAATTTATCTTGATAATTACTTTCATGATATACAATTTTGTTGGGTTTTATACATAGAGTGCAATAGTTGTCAAAGTTGCATTTTGGGGACCATGTCAATGTCTAAAACAACAAGAGTAATACTGTAGTATGACATACTTTCTCCGTCTGTAAAGTAAATGACAATCATACAACGAACTTTTCTACTATACATAGACAAATATTTTGATTGGTAAGGTGAAAATAGTACCTTCAGAATTTTCATGAAAACCTTTTCACAATATAAAATTTCATAATTTTATACTAACAATTACCTATAAATTTGTATAATTTTATACTAACATGCATATTGATAACCATGTCAATGTCTAAAATGTCATCTTCTTACGAACTGTATGAGTATATAATGATTCCACAGACAGTCGAATATGGATCCGATTCTGAATTTTTAATATCAGTACATAAGTACTTTGGTAGGTGTTTTTTGTCGCGCATTTTTAATTTGGAGGACTTCGTCAACAGCAACAGCATATGATAACCCACTTTTAATTTGGCTTTTGCGTTCGATCTAAAGTTCCCTGAGCAAATGGTGTAGCTTTGTCCTCGGAAATCTATTCTTAATGAGTTTCAAGATCTGCGTATAGTTCTTAATTACTAATTAAGTTTACTGAGCTGAAAAACTATGTCAACTTTGCTGCAGTCCTTGAACTTTCTGAGAAATACCAGAAGAGATTTGGCCCTCTTCGATATTTTGTGGCTGGAGTACTCAAATTTTTGTGTCTACCAAGTTACTTCTATGAGTTAGAATATCTTCCTTTGTCCAAGGACATGGCTGGGCATGGAAAAGGTACAGGACAAGACAAGGTTGAATTGTCTGATGTCTATACAGATGTAATGCGCAGTCGATCAAAAAGAGAAGGATTTCCACGAGCTTCCAGTTTTTCAAGTATTGACTCTATCATGACTCCAAGTAGGATGTCTCTTGGGGACTTCGACACATCAGGTGGTACAGCGGCAAGCAGTGAACCGTCAGAGTATGTTCGTGGTTTTGATCCAAAAGCAAAACGGCAATCTATGGGCAGAAGCAACATTGTTTCGGAACCAGAAGAAGTCCTACGCCCTCAACAGCATCATGCATCATACTGGCCAAGAACGAGGTCCAAAACAAGGACCGATAGAAATTCAGTTGGTGTCACAGCTTCTAATGATACACGGTTATCTTGGGCAGCCCCTTCAATGCATGATAAGGAGGACATTTCCTCGACAATATCAGATCCAGGACCTATTTGGGATAATGAACCAAAGTGGGACACTGGGCCAAGATGGGACACAGAGCCAACTTGGGAGCCTGACCATCCTATCGAACTTCCTGAACCACCAGAAGATATAGAAATCGGAACATCTATGGAACTTGTGCCAAATTTGGATGAGAAATGGGTTGTCAGGAAGGGGCACTTTCTTGGTGTCCTAGTATGTAACCACTCGTGCAAAACAGTTCAAAGTTCCCAGATTGTCGCGCCAAATGCGAGCCATGATGACAACAGTCTGGACTTACTTTTAGTTGGCGGAAGGGGGAGATGGAAGCTGTTGAGATTTTTCATACTACTGCAATTTGGTCGCCATCTTTCTTTACCGTATGTGGAATATGTGAAGGTATCATGCAACTTCTGTCCTTGCTCAAATTATTTTTCTGCCATGTTCTATTTGTGCTTTTTGAAGAGCTTCCATTTGTTGTCGTGGGTGGGGTGGGGTTCATTTTGTCAGAAATATTACTTCCTTTTGCACAGTAATTGTTTGCTTCTGGTAACAACACTGACTCGGTCTTAACTGTTTGGTCCGACATTGACAGGTGAAATCTGTTAAGGTTAAACCTGGTGCAAATACCCACAATGGCTGTGGGATAGATGGTGAGCTCTGCCGCGTCAAGGGGCAGGTAGTATGTTCCATGCTACCGGAGCAGTGCAGGCTTATTGGCCGGCAATGTAAACAGTCTATTTAAGCACCACAAGTCTGCCGAGCTTCACGAGTTTTTGAGGCGCTGTATGATCTGTTGTCACTTGTAACAGTTGATTTTGAGTTGTCTATATTATCGTTTACTTGCCAATGAGGGTGGGAGTGACTGGTCGATCAGACAATGTTGTGACGTTTCTGTATATTTGAGTGATTATAGAGGGATGCCTCCATCCTTTTTTCTTTGATCTTGCTTTTGCTAGCATCTGCTAATGCTGCATTTTCTGCTTCAACCTAGAGGACTTTGTTGACCACAGCCTGTGAATTGCTCTCATGAAGCCTTGTGGAGTAGAATGCAAGGTGCTTAGTAAAATAAACCGAGTTCTCTTTAGGTGCTTATCTCTACATAAGGATTGCCTAATTAAGGGTCTATCCTGTACAAACAAGCATCATTGATGCAATTAGTATCTCTTTGAGCACCTCCCCTAAGTACTTTGCATCCCAAAGTACTTTGCATTGTACAAGCGCCTGACTAGGATAAATCCAGTTCCTATGTTCGCAGAACACCTTTACATGATTACATCACTTGCAACAAAGTAGAGATTCTGAGTCTGCGAGCTAAACCAGGTTCAGATTATAGTCATTTTATACCATCCTTTACTACTAACCAAAAGTTTAAAACATGTTGCTTGTATGTTTGTCACTCTGATTAGTCTTGGACATGAACTCACCTGGGAACAGCTGTAGTAGTACCAATGGATGGGAAACTAAAAGCCTAAGAAAAAACATCCAACTAACGTGTGAAATTGTGAGGGCTTTTCAGAGGCCTGACAGCAAACTCGTGTGCGGATATGGTTCTCTAATACGCAACGGCTCCCTGATTGGAGAAGGTGCACCGTAGTCGGAGGTCAAACTTAAAAGATTGAATAAGAGGGGATACCACAAGCAATCTGGTAGGGCCTACTAATCAACTACGACAAAACCTACAAAATTGCGCTGATTAGTGCGATTTAGCGCAACGCAAAGCGGTATCGCTTTGCAGAATAACTTAGCCCGATTACTACTACTTAGCAAAGGTGCTTTCCTTCTCCATTTGGTTGGACTATCTTGCTTTTGAAGTAAATATAAACTAAGAAAAAGATGTACCAGTATAGCGATATGGTTGCGCAAATTAAGTAGTATATTATATTTTGTTTTGCCACGTGCATTATCAGGATCTCGTGTTAGGCCCCCGGAAAACACGAACAGGAAGAAACAGAATCAGATGAAAACTCGTGACAGATATCATCAGGGCATGTACAACGGTTGTTAAGACATTGTTATCTTAAGTCTTGCATGTAATTTAAAGATGATAATAAAATGATGTCTGCAATGGTTTATCTCTTAGCCTTGTCTTTAATAACTAACAATTTTTAAAACCATGATGAGGCGTATTGTGCTAAGATATCATCTTTTAAATCTTAAATAAAAGAAGACAAACATTTTCTTATAATTACTTTGTTCTTCGTCTCGGCATTTACGCTATGTGACACTCTTAAGATAGCATTATTGTACATGCCCTCATTTGCTGGCTCATGACAAGTACTCCGTCCGTTCGGAATTACTTGTCATAAAAATTGATAAAAATGATGTATTTACAACTAAAATACATCTAGATATATTCGTAATTCCGAACGAAGAGAGTAGAAACAAATACCGTACGAACATGTAGATTTCAGACTCAAATTGCCTACGGATAGGATCGTTCATTCCTTCACGTGACTGATCTTAAAGAGGTAGGTAGATACAGGTGCACAGTACCATGCATATAAAAAAAAAAGAGTAGGTAGGCATTAGCTTGAGCGGGTGCACAGTACCATGCATGCATACGAACGAAAATGAAACACGGACGGATCGAATTCCTTCCCGCCCCCGTCTCGATCCTTAGGACCATGCGGAATTCAAATTGTAGTAGACCAGATGGCATCCACGAGCTCGGGAGGAAGTGAAGGCGTGCGTGACGCAGAAAACAAGCCGTGGCCACGCGGCCAAGCTTTCCATCTCTCCACAAGAAACTGGCGCGACGCCGACCCGCCTCTGGCCCCTCGCCACTCGCGCGGCGCCGCGTGTGCCGCCCCCGCCCGGCGCCCACTCGCGCGCGTACGTGTGGCTGCCTCTGTCCGGCCGGCCGTCGACGTCCGCGGTGGCCCCGCCGCCGCGCGCGCGCCCCATTCTCCTTCTCCTCCTCCTCTCCCTCCTGGTCCCGGCCGGGCTAGCCGGTCGCCTAACCTGTCCGTGTAATAACTGTGCCTTCTACGTACCTTGCACACCTCTCCCTCCTAGCCTGCTACCGCACTCGAGTAAAGTTATCGCCGCGATTAATCACGGTGGTCACCACGGACAGCTACTCAGCTGACCCTGCCCGTGCATAGCACAGCAGCTTGGCACCGCTTGGGCGCCACAGATGGGCGCACACGCGCGCGGCGCGCCGGCTCGATCTCCTCCCTACCCGCGAAAACTTGATCGTACCATTTTCCGTTTCCGCGAGCGTTTGCGTTTTTACCTTTTTTCTCAGAAAAAAAAACTAGCACTGTTGGAATGATCGATACTAGCCTGGTTTTGTTTGTATCGTGCTACTGCGGCTCGAAATGACCTGACCCCCGCCGTTACCGAAGTCGGAAGAACTCCACCAGCGCACTAGCATTCAACAAATAAAGGCAGTTCAGTCGCACCGGGTCACCGCTTTTAACTTACCTGATCTGCTCTAGCACGTTTGGATCGTGGGAGGTCGGGGGCAGCGAATCGCCGGCCTCCGGGTGGAAAACGATCGATCGAGGATAACCTCTGCTCCCCGCACTGACACCCCCAAGTGCTCGCCTATCACGTTCACTTCACCGTATCTATCTATCCTGAGTTACCATGATGTCTCTTCCTGGTAAACGATCGATGGAGTAAACTAGTGGAGCGCACCAGGACAACAGGCGGCAAGACCGGCCAACGCGCGCGGCGCGACGCGCTAGCTATAGTGTGCTCTGTGCATCGGCCCGGTCGTTGGAGCCCGGGAACGGGACAAACGCGGCGCGCCACCTCGACGCCCCTTCCGGCGGAAGCCCCCGCACACCTGGCGCCGCGACGGCGACGCGTGCAGCCCCCGACGGAGCTAGGCCCTCTGGGCGCGCACGGCCATTGGTCCTACCTGTTCCTCCTCGGCCCGTCCCCGTCTCCCCGTGGAACACCAAGGCGCACACCTTTCCACCACCCATTGGCCGGCAAGCCCCATGATACACTACTGAGGACTGGGGTACTGCTGATCCTTTCTCGTGCAGCTGATCGATCGATTCGTAGAATCGTAGTACATGAAAATGCGAGAAGTGGACAGACAGAGAAGAAAATAAACGAAAAGAACACGTCCGGTCGACTTAATTTGCAATTCGTAGGCCGGAAGGAAGACTTGAATGAGCAGGAGGAGGAGGAGAAGCAAGATCTTTGCACTCGTGGCCACGTTTCGGGTGCCGATCTCGAGGCTGGAGGATAGACATGGGGGCGCCGTGGTGGGCACAGCTTCTGGCGCCGCTGGATGCGCGACACTTGGCCTGGCGGACGAAAGCGGCTTTGCGCGGTGTCAGGCTGCGTGGGTCCCGCCCGGGAGGTTTCTTTATCCGCCATCGCGAAGACCACATGTTCGCATCTCGCGCAACGCGGACACGTAACGCCGTCCGCCGGTATAAAACCGGCCTCCCGGCGCCGAGAGACAGAGGAAGAGGAACGGACGGCATAGCGTAGGGAGGGGATCCATCCAGATCCAACAGAGCAGAGGAGCGACCGGTCGGAGCAGAGCAGTGGCCCACTGGGTCCGTCGACATGGATTACCACCAGCAACACCAGCAGCAGCACCAGTTCCTGATGCCCCCGCCCGCGTCGCTGCCGGCGCAGCAGCAGCAGCTGTGCGCGCCGATGATGGGCATTGACATGGACATGGACATGGACATGGACGAGCAGCTGTGCTTCATGGGGAGGGGCGGCGTGGGGAGGGGGGCGGAGAGGAAGCGGCGGTTCACGGAGGAGCAGATACGGTCACTGGAGTCCATGTTCCACGCGCACCACGCCAAGCTGGAGCCCCGGGAGAAGGCGGAGCTGGCGCGCGAGCTGGGCCTGCAGCCGCGCCAGGTGGCCATCTGGTTCCAGAACAAGCGCGCGCGGTGGCGCTCCAAGCAGCTCGAGCACGACTTCGCCGCCCTCCGCGCCGACTACGACGCCCTCCACTCCCGCGTCGAGTCCCTCAAGCAGGAGAAGCTCGCCCTCGCCGCACAGGTAGCTAATCGCTGCGCACGTATTCTTAATCTCTTCTTCCCTATACTTACTTGATCCAGCTGCTAACTGGAGTGTACGTACGTACGTGTGTGCAGTTGCACGAGCTGAGCGAGAGGCTGAGGCAGAGGGACGGCGGCAGCGGTGGCGCGGCGACCGCCACCGCCAGCAGCAGCAGCTGCAACGGAGGCGGGCAGGAGCTGGACGACGACAAGAGGAACGTCGTCGCCGGGTGCGTCGACGTCGAGCCCCCCGAGAGCTGCGTGCTCGGCGGGACGACGTGCGCCACGCCGGCGGACGTCTCGGTGTCGGTGGAGTCGGAGTGCGACGACCACCTCCACTACGACGGGGCGGTCTTCCCGGAGTCCTTCTGCGCCACGCCCGAGCTGTGGGAGCCGTGGCCGTGGCCGCCCGTCGAGTGGAACGCGGTGGCTTGAAGCCGTGTAGTGTATACTCCCTCCGTCTCAAAATGTCTTAAGTTTAGTATAAATTTATACTAAAATTAGTATAAACTTGAGACACTTATTTTGAAACGGAGGGAGTACATAATAACCACGTAGGCGGCTTGTGTGTGTAGCTTCACGTACGTGCATGTTGTGCTCGATTTCTCATCTGGTTGGGGTCTTGGGGATACATGTGAGAAGAGGCGAATGGGGACGCGGCAATGTCGGGTGGGTCCGTGTAAGATAGAGGGTGATGCACCTGGATCAAGAGAAGTGACCGAAGTGATAAACCATGGAGGCGACCACCCAGCCAATGGGATCAGTGATTCGGATGCTGCTAAAAATGTTGTTAGTTACTCCCTCCGTTATCAAATAGTATTTGTCTTTCTAGATATTACAACAAATGACTACATACAAAGCAAAATAAACGAATGTACATTCTAAAATATGTCTAAATATATCTGTATGTTGTAACCATTTGAAATGTATAGAGAGACAAATATTTGGAAACGGAGGGAGTAGTAGAGATCGTTGGTAGAGTTTGCATCAGCTGTTCTGTTTGTTGTTGCTCCCACTGTGAATTCAAATGTTGGAGGCAGGATCGATCGTTCAATTGATAGTAATATAAAATACTGCTTCTCAACTTTAGGATCTTGTGTAGAGCATCATCAGTAGGTTCTTGTCTAGGATTCTCCAAACGATCATCATGGTTAGCCGTTTTGTTAGGTGATCTACGGATCTGGATGTAATTTTTATTTCTGGTATTCGTTGTACTGCCATGATTGAAGATGAATAGATTGAAAGTTTTTCCGCAAAAAAAAACTTTTCGCATGTTCAAAAAAAAATAACTTTCCGCAGCCTGCTTCTTTTTTTTTTAAAAAAATTAACATTTATTTGCAGGTTAAAAAAACTTAACATTAGCGCCTAAAATTGCACTATTTTAGGGTGTGCAACTTTAGAGAAAAATTGATACAACATGTGGTTTATAGGTTATATATAGTTCGACTTAGAGATAAGTTTGGTTAAAGCCTGATTCAAAACCTAAGAAATGTGACTGATTTAAGCAAAGTTAAGACAACCGATGAAATAATACTCATCGTTTTATATTGGAGTTCAAACTTTCAATGTTTTTTAGGGGTATGTTAACTGTTAATGAATCATCCTGAAAAAACAACATGCTGCAAATATGTTTTCTTTTACTTTTGCTCCTAAAATTTTCGCAAATGTTAGGGAAACTCTGACTGATCCCTCAAAAATGGTTAACTCCTCAAAACATTCTCTTTTAAGGCGTTCACCGCACAACTCCTATCCGGCTAACTTAAAAAAGAACATGAGGAGTTAACTGAAACAAGATCCCAACTCTCTCAGTTTTAAGAGGCCCCATAAGTTCACTCAAAAAATATTCCTTCTACTCTCAGCAAAATATTCCTTCTTCTCTCCCGTGCACGACGCCTCCTCCTTCTGCCTTCGTCGCCACAAATTGCTACCACAGTCACCGTCCACCTTGGGAATGAACACTACTAGGAAAAAAGCCTAGTAGTAGTGCGAGGTAAACAATTAGTAGTAGCGCGGGTGCTCGCGCTACTATTAGGGCGCTACAGCTAACTGGTAATAGTAGCGCCGTTGCCACCGGCGCTACTACTACATCCGTTAGTAGATGCCACCCGCACGACTACTAGTTATCTGTAGCATGGGTCTGGACCCCATGCTACTACTAACTAATTAGGAATTAAAAAAAATTCATCCATGGCTGTTGCTGCTAGGTGTCATCGTCCTCTCCATCCATGGCTGATGCTGGTGCTGGAGGGGATGAAGTCGTCCATGGTGATGGTGCTTCTGAAGGAAATATGCCCTAGAGGCAATAATAAAGTTGTCATTTTATATTTTCTTATTTCATGATAAATATTTATTATTCATGCTAGAATTGTATCAACCGGAAACTTGATACACGTGTGGATACATAGACAAAACACCGTGTCCCTAGTAAGCCTCGACTAGATTAGCTCGCTAATCAAAGATGGTTAAGTTTCCTAACCATAGACATGTGTTGTCATTTGATGAACGAGATCATATTATTAGGAGAATGATGTGATGGATATGACCCATTCGTTAGCATAGCAATATGATCGTCAGTTTTATTGCTATTGCTTTCTTCATGTCAAATACATATTCCTCCGACTATGAGAATATGCAACTCCCGGATACCGGAGGAATACCTTGTGTGGTATCAAACATCACAACGTAACTGGGTGATTATAAAGATGCTCTACAGGTATCTCCGAAGGTGTTTGTTGGGTTGACATAGATCGAGATTAGAATTTGTTACTATGAGTATCAGAGAGGTATCTCCGGCCCCTCTCGGTAATGCACATCATAAGAAGCCTTGCAAGCAAAGTGACTAATGAGTTAGTTGCAGGATGATGCATTACGGAACAAGTAAAGAGACTTGCCGGTAACGAGATTGAACTAGGTATGAAGATACCGATGATCGAATCTCGAGCATGTAATATACCGATGGCAAAGGGAATAACGTATGTTGTCATAACGGTTCGACCGATAAAAATCTTCGTAGAATATGTGGGAGCCAATATGAGCATCCAGGTTCTGCTATTGGTTATTGACCAGAGTGGTGTCTCAGTCATGTCTACATAGTTCTCAACCCCGTAGGGTCCACACGCTTAACGTTCGATGACGATATTGTATTATATGAGTTATGTGATTTGGTGACCGAATGTTCTTCGGAGTCCCGGATGAGATCATGGACATGACGAGGAGTCTCGAAATGGTCGAGAGGTAAAGATTCATATATAGGACGATGGTATTCGGACATTGGAAGTGTTCTGGGGGTACCAAGTACATATCGGGTCACCGGAAAGGAGTTTCGGGCAACCCCGGCAAAGATATGGCTTAACGGGCCGAGGGAGGGACAGACCATCCTTGTGGGTTGGTGCACCCCTATCCCTGGCTGCAGGCCCTAGAGGAAGGAAAGGAGGGAGCGCCACCTCATCCTGCCTTTTCCCCTTGGTGGGAGAAAGGAAAGGGGGGAGGGCGCCACCTCCTCGGCTCCTCCTTCGTTCCCCTCATCGCCAAAAGAAGGAAATGGGGGCGCCGACCTAGGGCAGGATCCCAAGTAGGATTTCTCCTACTTGGGGTGCCCCAAGGCTGCTCCCCTCCCCCTCTCACCTAGATATACATGGGGAGGGGGCGCCTAGAACACACAACAACAATCGTTAGCCGTGTGCGGCGCCCCCTCCATAGTTTATGCCTCCGGTCATATCCTCGTAGTGCTTAGGCAAAGCCCTGCATGGATCACTTCGCCATCATCGTCACCACGCCGTCGTGCTGGCGGAACTCATCTACTTCCTCGACACCTTGCTGGATCAAGAGGGCGAGGAACGTCATTGCGCTGAACTTGTGCAGAACTCGGAGGTGCCATACGTTCGATACTTGATCAGTCGGAGCTAGAAGAAGTTCGACTACATCAACTGAGTTGTCAAACGCTTCCGCTTTCGGTCTATGAGGGTACGTAGACACACTCTTCCCCTCTCGTTGCTATACATCTCCTAGATAGATCTTGCGTGAGTGTAGGATTTTTTTGGAAATTGCATGCTACGTTCCCCAACTGTGGTATTAGAGCCAGGTCTATGCGTAGATGATATGCACTAGTAGAACACAAAGAGTTGTGGCGGTGATTGTCATACTGCTTACCACCAATGTCTTATTTTCATTCGGCGCTATTGTTGGATGAAGCGGCCTGGACCAACCTTACATGACTAGGTTCATGAGACCGATGCCACCGACAAACATGCAACTAGTTTTGCATAAAGGTGACTGGCGGGTGTCTGTTTCTCCTACTTTTGTTGAATCTAATATGACTGTGGTCGGTCCTTGTTGAAGGTTAAAACAACAAACTTGATAAATCACCGTTTGTGTTTTGTGCCACAGGTAAGAATGGTTCTTGCTAGAAGCCCGTAGCAGCCACGTAAAACTTGCAACAACAAAGTAGAGAACGTCTAACTTGTTTTTGCAGGGCATGTTGTGATGTGATATGGTCAAGACATGATGTGATATATGTTATTGTATGAGATGATCATGTTTTGTAAAAGTTAACCGCAACTGGCAGGAGCCTTATGGTTGTCGCTTTATTGTATGAAATGCAAACGCTATTGTATTGCTTTACTTTATCACTAAGCGGTAGCTATAGTTGTAGAAGCAATAGTTGGCGAGACGACCACGACACCACGATAGAGTTCAAGGTGTCAAGGCGGTGATGATGGAGATCATGATGATGCTTTGGAGATGGAGATCAAAAGCACAAGATGATGATGGCCATATCATGTCACATATTTTGATTGCATGTGATGTTTATCTTTTATGCATCTTATTTTTCTTAGTACGGCGGTGGCATTATAAGATGATCCCTTAATTAAAATTTCAAGGTATAAGTGATCTCCCTGAGTATGCACCGTTGCGACCATTCTTTGTGCTGAGACACCACATGATGATCGGTGTGATAGGCTCTACGTTCACATACAACGTGTGCAAGACAGTTTTGCACATGTGGAATATTCGGGTTAAACTTGACGAGCCTAGCATGTATAGACATGGCCTCAGAACACTGGAGACCAAAAGGTCGAACATTAATCATATAATAGATATGATCAACATAGAGATGTTCACCATTGATGACTACTCCATCTCATGTGATGATCGGACATGGTTTAGTGATTTGTATCACGTATCATTTAGATGACTTGAGGGATGTCAATCTAAGTGGGAGTTCTTAAGTAATTTGATTAATTGAACTTTAATTTATCATGAACTTAGTCCTGATAGTATTTACAAATTATGCTGTAGATCAATAGCTCGCGTTGTAGCTCCCCTATGTTTTTTGATATGTTCCTAGAGAAAACTAAGTTGAAAGATGATAGTAGCAATGATGCGAACTGGGTTCATGATCTGAGGAAATATCCTCATTGCTGCACATAAGAATTATGTCCTTGATGCACCGCTAGGTGATAGACCTATTGCAGGAGCAGATGCATACGTTGTGAATGTTTGGCAAGCTCGATATGATGACGACTTGATAGTTTAGTGCGCCATGCTTTACGGCTTAGAATCTGGACTTCAAAAATGTTTTGAACACCACGGAGCATATGAGATGTTCCAAGAGCTTAAATCGGTATTTTAACATGCCCGTGTCGAGAGGTATGATACCTCTAACAAGTACTTTGCCTACAAGACAGAGGAGAATAGCTTAGCTAGTGAGCATGTGCTCAGAATGTCTGGGCACTACAATCGCTTGAATCACGTGGGAGTTAATCTTCTAGATAAGATAGTGATTGACAAAGTTCTCTAGTCACTATCACCAAGCTACTAGAACTTCATGATGAACTATAATGTGCAAGGGATAACGAAAAAGATTCACCGAGCTCTTAACGATGCTGAAATTTGCGAAGGTAGAAATCAAGAAAGAGCATCAAGTGTTGATGGTTAACAAGACCCTAGTTTCAAGAAAAAGGGCAAAGGAAAAGAAAGGGAGCTTCAAGAAGAATGGCAAGCAAGTTGTCCCTCCCGTGAAGAGGCTCAAAGCTGGACCTAAGCCTGAAACAAAGTGCTTCTACTGCAAAGGAAATGGTCATTGGAAGTGGAACTACCCAAATATTTGGCGGATAAGAAGGATGGCAAAGTGAACAAAGGTATATTTGATATACATGTTATTGATGTGTACCTTACTAGTGCTCGTAGTAGCCCTTGGATATTTGATACTTGTTCAGTTGCTAAGATTAGTAACTCGAGACAGGAGTTGCAGAATAAATGGAGACTAGTTGGGGGTGAAGTGATGATGTGTGTTGGAAGTGGTTCTAAGATTTATATGATCATCATCGCACACTCCCTATACTTTCAGGATTAGTGTTGAACCTAAATAAATGTTATTTGGTTTTTGTGTTGAAGCATGAACAAGATAGGATCGTGTTTATTGCTATACTGTTATTCATTTAAGACAGATAATAATTGTTATTCTTTTTGCATGAATAAAACCTTCTATGGCCATACACCAAATGTTAATGGTTTATTGAATCTCGATCATAGTGATACACATATTCGTAATATTGATGCCAAAAGATGCAAAGTTGATAATGATAGTGTTGGGTTCTAACGTAGGGTGCATCGACTGCGAATTTAAAACTTTCCTACGTGCAGAACATCCAGGAACGTGCTATGGGAATGGATCATATATCGTTACCACTAGATGCATAGTGCCATGCAGCGAAAGAAGAGTTGGGGCAGCGCATCCGCGTGGTTCATCTCCTCCTCATCCGATCTCCCTCGAATAGTCGGTCGTCGGATCCCGCAAACAGGTTTGCCGGAGCGGCACAAGTGCACTGCCTCTAACGGTATCCGCGCGTGCAGGAGGAACATTGTGCGGCGGACTGCTAGGTCCGATCACACAACCGGCGGCGAGTGGAGGTGGCTAGTTGCAACACATGCAAAGCCCTAACGATGGCGCTAAATCGATCAACTGAATAAGTGTGATGCACCTCCACTATTTATAGGCATCTGTCGCGGGCTCAACACTTGGGCCTTGCACGGATCCTAAATCCCAAAGTCTACTCGATCGCGTTCCAAGTCCAGCTCAGATCACATCCGACCAGTGTCCTCCGAACCAACCTCGTAGGTTCCTTCCCTTAAGCGCGCGATCCCTTAGGTTCAAGTCGGCTTGGTCACAGTTCGGATCACCTCCGACCTACACGGTTGGTAGCGGCCTCTATCAAGGCGTGGCGACCACCAAGCATACTATGAAGCTGGTTAGGCGAACCTGTACAACATGTCACATTTCTATTCCCTTTGCCTCACGATATATGTTGTCGGGCTCGAGGCGAGACTGTCATCCTTGTGCTAGCCCGACCTCTTTCTTGTTCCAGTGATACTGAACACAAACTGGATTATCTCATAATCCTTGTCGCATGGACATGCTTATCCTGGTCGAATCACACGAGGGCCCCAGAGTATATCTCTCTTGATCGGAGGGGCAAATCCCATCTTGCTCGACCATGTATTGCAACATGGGACTGGATAAATCTGAAACCTACCTTTGTAACTACCCAGTCACGGAGTAGCGTTTGGTCGGCCCAAAGCAAGTCTGTCACTATCCCGAGTACATGCGTCAGCTCAGGTCTTAGGACATAGAACGTATGTTGTACTAGAGACTCACAAACGACATATTGCTGCATCTCATAGTTGGGTCTGTCTGACTCAGACCTTATCTCGACTCAGATTCTACTACGTCGAATCCGACCAAATCCTTCCTAGTCCATATTATCCAGTTAGCATCCAATGCTCCATGGCTAGTGAGACCAAGCCATCAACCGTGTCATATGCTAGTATAGTCGGCTGTGTGTCCACACAGCCCTTTCGACTAGGGACCTTTTAGGGCAGTCATCATACAATGCATAGTCCCACAAACAAGTCACGTACTTGCTGATACACATCATTGATAATGTCCAAGGACTATCTTTATTCATAAACACATAGGAAATATCATCATACATGATTGCCTCTAGGGCATATCTCCAACAGTCTCCCACTTGCACTAGAGTCAATCAAATAGACATCAAATGCCCATAGCTCTAACGTGCCCCTCATGCTTGGGTTGTGGAAGCGGCTTAGTCAACGGATCTGCGACATTTGCATCCATGTGAATTTTGCATAACTCTACATCACCATTCTTTACGATCTTTCGTATCAGGTGATATTTTCGATCTATGTGTCTGACCTTGTGGTGATTCCTCGGCTCCTTGGCTTGTGCGATGGCATCAGAATTATCACAATAAAGGTCCAACTATTTTATCGAGGCTGGGAAAATACCAAGATCATCCAGAAAGTTCCGGATCCAAACACCTTCCTTTGCAGCTTCACAAGCCGCAATGTATTCAACTTCTATGGTAGAATCGGCCACCGTATCTTGCTTGAAACCCATCCAACTCACTACTCCTCCGCTCATGATGTACACGAATCCAGACTGTGATTGACAATCATCTCTGTCGGTTTGGAAACTAGCATCGGCGTAACCCCTTACGACGAGCTCTTCCTCACCTCCATAAACTAGGAACATCTCTTTAGTCATTTTCAGGTACTTCAAAATAGTCATTACCGCTGCCCAGTGACTCTCACCTGGGTTGGCCTGGTATCTACTTGTCAGGCTTATTACAAAAGCAACATCAGGCCTTGTACATATCATGGCATACATGATGGATCCGATTGCGAGGCATACGAAATCCTACTTATCCTGCTTCGCTCATCAGATGTCGAAGTAATCTGAGTCTCGCTTAGCCTTATACCATGTGAGAGTGGCAAGAACCCTTTCTTCGCCTCACTCATGTTGAACCGCTTCAACACTTTATCTATGTACGTGCTCTGGCTTAAGCCGAGCAGCCTTCTCGATCTATCTCTATAGATCTTAATGCCTAAAATATAGACTGCCTCACCAAGGTCCTTCATCGAAAACTTGCCATTCAATGATTCCTTGAACGAGTTTAGCATCGAAACATCATTCCCGATCAACAATATGTCTTCCACATACAAGATCAAAAACACTATCGAGCTCCCAATTAACTTCTTGTATAAACAAGCATCCTCTTCACTTTTGATGAAACCGAGACTAGTGACGACCTCATCAAAATGAATATTCTAGCTCCGAGATGCTTGCTGAGGGAGTCCTGGATTAAGGGGTCCTCGAACAGCCAGACTATTTATGTGGTCCGGACTGATGGACTATGAAGATACAAGATAGAAGACTTCGTCCCGTGTCCGGATGGGACTCTCCTTGGCGTGGAAGGCAAGCTTGGCGACCGGATATGAACATTCCTTTCTCTATAACTGACTTTGTACAACCCTAGCCCCCTCCGGTGTCTATATAAACCGGAGGGCTTAGTCCGTAGAGGCAGATATACACAATCATAATCTCATAGGCTAGACTTCTAGGGTTTAGCCATTACGATCTTGTGGTAGATCAACTCTTGTAATAATCATATTCATCAAGATCAATCAAGCAGGAAGTAGGGTATTACCTCCATAGAGAGGGCCCAAACCTGGGTAAACATCGTGTCCCCCGTCTCCTGTTACCATCGACCTTAGACGCACAGTTCAGGACCCCCTACCCGAGATCCGCCGGTTTTGACACCGACATTAGTGCTTTCATTGAGAGTTCTGCTGTGATGTCGAAGACAGGATTGATAGCTCGCCTTGTTGTCAAGGACAATATCACCTCCGGAGGATCCCTGGCCCGAGGCCAAACCCTCCGTCTAGGCAGCTTTACCATGACTGCCCGTTTAGCCATCGAGCCAACGATGACTTCTCGGGTCATCGAAAATCGCCTCCGTGTTGACTCTGAACACTCCAAACAGATGGATCCGACGGAGCTTTCGTCTTTAAGCGAACTCCTTGATCACATCGCCGCCCTGGGGGTCGCTACAGACTATGATCGGATCGGGCTTAAACCCGATCAGAGAGAAATCAAATCTCCGCCGATCACCCATCAGGTAGCGGTAATCGAGGAGCGCAACAACAACTCCCCCTCTATATTGAGGATGAACTATGTTCGGATTACCGGGCTTGAAGAGTCGGATACCCATCTGCGGAGCAACACACCCTACCCTCCGAACCTAGAATTGGACAATGGGACGGAAAAACCAGTTGATATCTCGGAGCCCGAACTATTAAGTTCGGAAGTTTCTCAAACTTCGGATCCCAAATTGGGTCAGGGTCCAGACTCAAATCCACCCACCCACCTAGATACATGCGATCTTACACACATACGACAACAGCCTCAGGAAATAGTCCATCACTTTTGGGCCAGATCCCTCCTTGTCAAAGACAAGATCAAAGGTTGCCGCGACGAAGACGCAACCTTACTATTTTGCAAAAATCGCACGGACAAAGGAATCCTCAATGCCATTAAACGCCGTCGCGTATTACACTTTGCTGACTTGGCAACCATAGTACAGAAGTACTGCGCAATGGAGAGCGCCTGGGAAACTCAGGCAGCTCCCCTAGTTTCCACTCAACTCCTCGTCCGGACAAAAAGGATGCACCCTCGTGGGTCGCCCGATCCAATATTAAAGAAACTGAAGCCCATTATAGGGCGCGGAATCATTCTGGAGGGATGGCTCGATAGGCCATGCAAAATACACACAACACTGGACACCATACCAACCCACAGCCTTAGGGCGTGTTGGATACTCCGGCAAGTGGCCAAAAGTGGCGAGGATATCCTCACCAAAAACATAGCAGAGCAACACCCCACGGAAGATGACGACCCTAGGGTATTGACGGTCTTCGAGACTTTCGCCTCAAACAATAGGCGCAAAAGGGCACTCTGTGGCCTTGCTGAAGTTTGCCAAGTAGCAGCAATAAACCCCTGGAACGACATGGCTATTACTTTCAATGCCGATGATGAACCAAAATCCAGGACAGTACGGGCACCAGCCGCCTTGGTCCTCAATCCAATCGTAGACGGCTTTTGGCTTACCAAAGTGCTCATGGACGGCGGCGGCGGACTAAACCTCATTTACGAGGAAACTCTCAACAAAATGGAAATAGACTGGAGCCGCATTGAGCAAAGTAGGATGACCTTCCGAGGAATCATTCCTAGTCGGGAGGCGTGATGTGCAGGAAAAATCACACTCGATGTGGTATTCGGCACACCGGAGAATTACATGTCTGAAGAGATAACCTTCCAAGTGGCCCCTTTCAACAGTGGATATCACGCCTTACTAGGGCGAGATGCATTTGCACGCTTCCAAGCTATACCCCATTATGGGTACATGAAGCTCAAGATGCCCGGGCACAATGGTATTATCACTCTTGCCAGTGATCCGGACATAGAACTCCACGCCGAAATCAAAACCGTAGCCCTTGGCCCTTGATGTCTACTACACAACTTCTTCTTGTAGACATTGTTGGGCCTCCAAGTGCAGAGGTTTGTAGGACAGTAGCAAATTTCCCTCAAGTGGATGACCTAAGGTTTATCAATCCGTAGGAGGCGTAGGATGAAGATGGTATCTCTCAAGCAACCCTGCAAGCAAATAACAAAGAGTCTCTTGTGTCCCCAACACACCCAATACAATGGTAAATTGTATAGGTGCACTAGTTCGGCGAAGAGATGGTGATACAAGTGCAATATGGATAGTAGATATAGGTATTTGTAATCTGAAATTATAAAAACAGCAAGGTAACAAGTGATAAAAGTGAGCATAAACGGTATTGCAATGGTAGGAAACAAGGCCTAAGGTTCATACTTTTACTAGTGCAAGTTCTCTCAACAATAATAACATAATTGGGTCATATAGCAATCCCTCAACATGCAACAAAGAGTCACTCCAAAGTCACTAATAGCGGAGAACAAACAAAGAGATTATGGTAGGGTATGAAACCACCTCAAACTTATCCTTTTTGATCTATCTATTCAAGAGACCGTAGTAAAATAACATGAAGCTATTCTTTCCGTTCGATCTATCATAGAGTTCATACTAGAATAACACCTTAAGACACAAATCAACCAAAACCCTAATGTCACCTAGATACTCCATTGTCACCTCAAGTATCCGTGGGCATGATTATACGATATGCATCACACAATCTCAGATTCATCTATTCAACCAACACAAAGTACTTCAAAGAGTGCCCCAAAGTTTCTACCGGAAAGTCAAGACGAAAACGTGTGCCAACCCCTATGCATAAGTTCACAAGGTCACCGAACCGGCAAGTTGATCACCAAAACATACATCAAGTGGATCACGTGATATCCCATTGTCACCACAGATAAGCACATGCAAGACATACATCAAGTGTTCTCAAATCCTTAAAGACTCAATCCGATAAGATAACTTCAAAGGGAAAACTCAATCCATTACAAGAGAGTAGAGGGGGAGAAACATCATAAGATCCAACTATAATAGCAAAGCTTGCTATACATCAAGATCTTGCCAAATCAAGAACACGAGAGAGAGAGAGAGAGAGATCAAACACATAGCTACTGGTTCATACCCTCAGCCCCGAGGGTGAACTACTCCCTCCTCGTCATGGAGAGCGCCGGGATGATGAAGATGGCCACCAATAAGGGATCCCCCCTCCGGCAGGGTGCCAAAATAGGGTCCCGATTGGTTTTTGGTGGCTACAGAGGCTTGCGGTGGTGGAACTCCCGATCTATTGTTGTCTTTGATGTTTTTAGGGTATATCGACTTATATAGGTGAAAGAAGTCGGTCGGGGGACGCTCGAGGGGCCCACGAGACAGGGGCACGCCCAGTAGGGGGGGGGGGGCGCCCCCACCCTCGTGGCCACCTTGAAGCTTCCTTGACTTCAACTCCAAGTCTCCTGGATCACGTTCGTTCCAAAAATCACGCCCCCGAAGGTTTCATTCCGTTTGATATTCCTTTTCTTCGAAACACTGAAATAGGCAAGAAAACAGCAATATGGGCTGAGCCTCCGGTTAATAGGTTAGTCCCAAAAATAATATAAAAGTGTATAATAAAGCCCGTAAACATTCAAAACAGATAATATAATAGCATGAATGCTTCATAAATTATAGATACGTTGGAGACGTATCAGCATCCCAAGCTTAATTCTCGCTCGTCCTCGAGTAGGTAAATGATAAAAGAAAGAATTTATGAAGTGTGAATGCTAGCAGGTGCACAAGTTTGATCAATGATAATTTCACTCACCTTTTCTGGCATGATTATATGTCATAACAGTAGTTCATCTCATAAAACTTGTCAAGATCAAGTAACAAGCTATTCAGATGTTAAAGCATAGACCATAAACTTTCTTGAAAACTAGCAAACTTCATTCTCAGTCATCAAACAATTGCAATTCATCTTATTTTCAGGAAGGGTCTATGTCAGAGCTTTGATTTAGCAAACTCCACATACTCAACTATCATATAGTCTTCCATGATTGCTACCACTCAAAGCATATTCTTAGAACAAATAGCATCCATCGAACACAAAGAAAGATAGGGACTTAGTGTTTCGCCTCCCAACTCACTTATCATATAGATAATTGTCAAAAATAATAATTCATGATCAAATATATTTGCATGGCCATATATGCTTAGATCTTTCCCCAACACACGATGCTTGCCAACTAAAGAGTAGGTAGGAATGAGAAGGAATACTACTGACTCTTGCATAAAAGTAAAAGATAGGCCCTTCGCAGAGGGAAGCAGGGATTTCCAGAGGTGCCAGAGCTCGATTTTGAAATAGATATAAATAATTTTGAGAGGTATGATCTCATTGTCAACATAATAACCAAGAGTTCCCAATATCTTCCATACTACATACATTATAGGCGGTTCCCAAACAGAATGGTAAAGTTTTTACTCCCCCTCCACCAACAATCATCAATCCATGGCTTGCCCAAAACAACGGGTGCCTCCAACTAACATCAATCCTGGGGGAGTTTTTGTTTGCAATTATTTTGATTTGATTTTGATCTTTTGATCACGGGACTGGGCATCCCAGTTACCAGCCATTTTTCTCGTGAATGATGAGCGGAGTCCACTCATCTTGAGAATAACCCACCTAGCATGGAAGATACTGACAGCCCCTAGTCACTACATGAGCGATTCAGTCATACAAAACAGATTATTATTTGAAGGTTTAGAGTTTGGCACATGCAAATTTACTTGGAACGGCAGGTAAGTACCGCAAATAGGTAGATATGGTGGACACTAATGGAAGAAACTTGGTTCAAGGGATTTGGATGCACAAGCAGTATTCCCGCTTAGTACAGATATTTTGGCTAGCAAAGGATTCTAAATAGCAAGCACCACATGTTGGAGGATCTATAACAATATAACTTCTATACAAACATACCCAAGCATAACTCATTATGTTGTCTTCCTTGTCCAATTTCAACTAATTTGCTCAGGTTTGAAAATAATTAATGGGGCTCACAATCATAGAAGATGTCCAAGATAGTATATTTATATGTGAAATCTCTCTTCCTTCAATATTCTTTCATGAATTGTTCAAGTGACCAATACAATGCTTGCCAACCTTCAATAAATTTACTACCTCTACTTCTTAGATGTGAAGTCATTACTCCCAATGGGGCAAGCCTATGAAACATATATAATTTCAGATTTATGACATTCAACTCATTCAACCATTTACTCATAGGATATAAGTGAAGCACACGAGTAAATGACAAACTACTCCAAAAAGATATAAGTGAAGATCAATGAGTAATTAAATAATTATTATGTAGCCATGTGAAGACTCTCTCTCTCATTTAAGTATTTCAGATCTTGGTATTATATTCAAACAGAAAGCAAAACAAAACAAAATGACATTGCAAGGATAGCACACTAATGTGAAGAAGCAAAAACTTAGGTTCAACTAATACTAACCGATAATTGTTGAAGAAGAAAGGTGGGGTGCCTACCGGGGCATCCCCAAGCTTGGATGCTTGAGGCTTCTTGAAATATTATCTTGGGGTGCCTTGGTCATCCCCAAGCTTGAGCTTTTGTGTCTCCTTAATTCCTCTCATGTCACGGTTTCCTAAATCTCAAAAGCTTCATCCACACCAAACTCAACAAGAACTCGTGAGATAAGTTAGTATAAAACAATGCAATAACCTTATCATTCTCTACTGTAACAAATTACTAACATTATTATTCAACATTGCATACTAAATGTCTCTGCATATTTAATACTTCTATCCTCAAATAGAATCATTAAACAAGCAAGCATATGCAAACAATGCAAACATAACAGCAATCTGCCAAAACAGTATAGTCTGTAAAGAATGCAAGATTCATCATACTTCCCTAACTCCAAAAATTATAATAAAAATATTACGCCGTATAAGGTTTATCAGATCTCATCATGCAAAAATATTCAATAATGTATCACTCTATGACTTTTCTAGGGAATTTTTGCAACAGCGGTAAACTTTCTGTTTTGAAACAGCAACATGTATACTTGCAAAATAAGCATGGTAAAGGCTATCCTTGAAATTTTTATTGAAACTATAGATGCAAAATATTATTCTAAATAACATCAATCAAATACTAACAAAATAAAATGATGCTCCAAGCAAAACACATATCATGTGGTAAATAAAAATATAGCTCCAAGTAAAGTTACCGATGAACGAAGACGAAAGAGGGGATGCCTTCCGGGGCATCCCCAAGCTTAGGCTCTTGGTTGTCCTTGTATATTACCTTGGGGTGCCTTGGTAATCCCCAAGATTAGGCTCTTACCACTCCTTATTCCATATTCCATCAAATCTTTACCCAAAACTTGAAAATTTCACAACACAAAACTTAACAGAAAACCCGTAAGCTCCGTTAGTACAAGAAAACAAACCACCACTTTAAGGTACTGTAATGAACTCATTATTTATTTATATTGGTGTTAAACCTACTGTATTCCAACTTCTCTATGGTTCATACCCTCCGATACTACTCATAGATTCATCAAAATAAGCAAACAACACAATGAAAACACAATCTGTCAAAAACAGAACAGTCTGTAGTAATCTGTATCATTCTAATACTTCTGTAACTCTAACAATTCTAAAATAAATATGTGGACCTGAGGAATTTGTCTATTAATCATATGAAAAAAGAATCAACCTAAAATCACTCTCCAGTAAAAAATAGCAGCTAATCTTGTGAGCGCTAAAGTTTCTGTTTTTTACAGCAAGATCACAAAGACTTCACCCAAGTCTTCCCAAAGGTTCTACTTGACACAAACACTAATTAAAACATAAAACCACATCTAACCAGAGGCTATATGAATTATTTATTACTAAACAGGAACAAAAATCAAGGAACAAAAATAAAGTTGGGTTGCCTCCCAACAAGCGCTATCGTTTAACGCCTCTAGCTAGGCATGATGATTTCAATGATGCTCACATAAAAGATAAGAATTGAAACATAAAGAGAGAATCATGAAGAATATGACTAGCATGTTTAAGTCTAACCCACTTCCTATGCATAGGGATTTTGTGAGCAAACAACTTATGGGAACAATAATCAACTAGCATAGGAAGGCAAAACAAGCATAACTTTAAAATTTTAAGCACATAGAGAGGAAACTTGATATTATTGCAATTCCTACAAGCATATGTTCCTCCCTCATAATAATTTTCAGTAGCATAATGAATGAATTCAACAATATAACCAGCACATAAAGCATTCTTTTCATGATCTACTTGCATCGAAATTTTACTACTCTCCACATAAGCAAAATTCTTCTTATTCGGAATGGTGGGAGTATCATAAGAGACTTGAATACTATAAATTGTTTCCACATTAAAATAGTAATGTTCAGAAAAAGGGTAATCATAATCATGACAAGTTTAATAAATATAATCATCACTACTTTTTATAGCATAAGTTTCATCACAGTAATCGTCATAAGTAGCAACTTTGTTCTCATCATAATCGATTGAAACCTCTTCCAAGATAGTGGAATCACCACTAAATAAAGTTGGCACTCTTCCAAATCCACTTTAATATTCATCACAATAAGATTCAACATCCTCCAAAATAGTGGGATCATTACTTCCTAAAGTTGACAGTCTTCCAAACCCACTTTCATCAATATAATCATCATAGGTAAGAGGCATGCTATCATCATAACAACTTTGCATATCAAAACTTGGGAGGCTAAAAATATCATCTTCATTAAATGTAGCATCCCCAAGGTTGGGACAAACATTAATTTCAGCAAATATATTCTCAAATATTTCATCCTCATCAAACATAGCTTCCCCAAGCTCGGGCCTTTTCATATCATAAGCATAATCACTCCCATCATTAATAGTATGGATAACACCAATAGTATAGCAATTATCATCATCACAATGAGTAGTAGGAGCAACATCATTTGGGAGGGATACCATTTTACCTTTGCTTCTCCATTTTTTCTTTTTCTCCCTCACATCATGTGTGGGTTCAAGCCTCTTCTTTGAGCTCCTTATTGATGAGATTAGTTGAATAGAAGGCTCCTCCTCGATACCTGATTCATCATAAGAAATAATAGGAGGATAATGGGAAGTCTCTTCACTTTCATTAGTATTACCTTCATCTTCTATTTGTTTTCTTTTCTTTATGTAATTGGCAATATAAGGATTCTCAATGCAATTCACCGCACAATACATATAAATTTCTTCTAGATCAATATCAAGAAACTTCTTAAGGTTAAATTCTGGAATAGCTTAGTTGCATGTTTCAATTCTTCATAACCCAAAAGCAAACTAAGTTCATTATGATGTGCAAGGGAAATCAATTCATCACAATTTTTGGACACGATTTGATCATGAAACAATTTGCATCGGAGATTTAAATGACCATGTTCATTGCAAAGTTCACATGTATGGCGGAGATATTTTAAATTTTCAGCACTCACATTTAGCCTTTCTTGCAACCATTTAGTTTCTAAATGCTTATGCCTCTTGCAATATCTATCTTCCCTATTTGGTGTGTACTTGCAGACTCTATGCACTCCACAAAAGTTGACATGCTTATAAGAGACATTTTCATCATAACTAGTGCAATCATCATTACAAATGCAATCATCATTAGTACTATGGATATTCAAAGAGTTCATACTAATAACATTGCAATCATGCTCATCATTCAAAGATTTTTTTTTGAGAAATTATACAGTGGGAGAGGCTCCCACTGTGTTTGTATTACTCAATAAGTAAGGTACAATGTACAATCCATATTTACAGACATCTCATCCTCCACTTTGGGAGGGAGTGTGGATAAATAGAGACCTGGACTAACTAGTTGGGATGGAGGTCATTTACAAAGGAGAGAATAAAGTCTCTTAAATCAACTTTGGTTTTGTATTGAAGTAGGACAAAGTCTTTTTTGAACCTATCAAGCCAATTATGATATGTTGGAGTGATGCCTCTAAAGAGTTTGTTATTCCTTTCTTTCCATATGCTCCAGGCTGCTTGCAAGAAGATTTCCATGAACATGGGCTTATCCCAATTATTAGAGGCTTTGATTATCCATTGCAATCTGGATCCAGATGCATCCCACGTGATCCCAATTTTGGACCAGCTATATTTGCTAAATGGGCATTGAAAGATCATGTGCTCCACATCCTCTTCAACTAGTTGGTCACACAAGAGGCAGCTGAGGTCATCTCCGATGTTATAGTGTCTTCTCTTGAGCATATTACGAGTATTTAGTCGATCAGAGAGGAGTAACCATCCAAACATCTTGATTTTTAGTGTTACTTTGCTCTTCCAGAGCCAATGATAGGATTGGTGTGCCTTCACATCCCGAAAATAGAACTTGTAGTATCTGTGTGCTTTGAATTCCTTCGAGCCCCAGCAATATTCCCATGTGTCATGTGTGAATGGAGTTTCCTGATTACCAATGTGCAGCACTTTTTGTTGCAGGTCACGGACTTCATCAAGTGCTTGTATGGAGAGGGGGAGGTGGAACGTTTCATGGAGGGAAGTGGATCCCAAGAAATCCTTGACAGAGATGTCCTTGTTCAATGCAAAAGAGAAGGCTCAAGGGTGCGATTCTTCCAGCACAGAATCCAACCAAAGATCTTTCCACATAAGGACCGTGTCCCCCACATTTACATTTGCCTTGGAAATGCCTCTAAATATTGGTGTAAGTTTCAGCACATCTTTCCACCAGAACGATCCACATGGATCCGACGCATGTGGGATGTTGTGCGTGTAATATGTTGTCCATATCAGCTCTACCCAGGGCAGGTCATGATGGTTGTAATATTTGAGGAGGAGGGCTTCGCTTTGGATACGGAGCTTGATGATACCGAGGCCGCCACATTCTTTTTGTCGGCAAACCATGTCCCAAGCCGCTAGTGAATTGCATTTATCTCCTTGCTCCGTTTTTTTGTCCAAAGGCATTTCCTTCTGAGTTTATCCAGCAGCTGTAGGATCTTCGGTGGAAATTTGAGGGAACAGAGAGCAAAAATTGCGAGTGATGTGACCATAGTGTTGAGGAGAGATAGTTTTGCACCATATGACATTAGAGTAAGAGTGCTGGTCATTCTTCTTTCCATCGAGCAAACTAGAGGCATCATATCTTGGACTGTGGGTTTGGTAATTCCAAGAGGCAATCCCAAGTAAGTGAAAGGCATAGATCCTACCGTACAGCCAAAGATTGAGGCGATGGCGTTGTAGCGGTTGTGGTCACAGTTGATGGGGATTAATGTGGATTTGTGAAAATTTATCTTTAAACCAATGGAAGCATCATAATCAGAGAGAATGCCTTTGATCGTCGTAGCTTGCTCAACTGAGGCTGGAAGTAGAATAATCGTGTCGTCAGCATACTGGATCACCAGGTAATCTTTCTGGTTTGGTCTCTGAAATGGAAGTTGAATTTGTCCTTGTCGGAACGCGTCATTAATAGCAGCCTGAAGAAGATCAGCAGCCAGAACGAAGATGAGTGGTGATAGGGGATCACCTTGAGGAACCCCACACTTGCAAAGAAACTGTCGGCCTGGCACACTATTGAGGAGGACAGAGGATTTTCCCGATGAGAAGATGCATTTAATCCAATCCAGCCATTTGGCATCAAATCCCATATGCTCCATAATTTTAATCATGGCGTCATGTTCGATCGTGTCGAAAGCTTTGGCAAAGTCTAGCTTGAGCAAGACAATTTTTTGTTTTGAAGTTTGGCATTGGTGTATGTACTCGAATGCCCAAGCCAAGCAATCTTGTATGGATCTGCCTTTGATGAATCCGTATTGATTGCGATGGACAATTTTAAGAATGAGCTTTTGTAGTCGGTTTGCGAGGAGTTTCGTTATGACCTTAAGGCAGCAGTTGAGTAAAGTGATTGGCCGAAAATCCGAAACAGACTCTGGAGAACGAACCTTGGGTATGAGTGTACTAAAGCCCTCATTAATGCTTTCAAGGTTGAGACCACCTTCGTAAAATTGATTGCATAGGTCATAGAAGTCATGTTTGATCAAATGCCAGCATTTTTTTCAGAAATAGGACATTGAAGCCGTCCGGGCCAGGAGCTCGGTCAGCCGGCATCTCCTTGATAACAACATCAATTTCATCTGTGGTGAACGGGACTGTTAACTGATCCAGCCCCTCTACTTTATTGATAATGTTTTGTAGGTTAAACTTCATTTGAAACTCCCCAGATTTACCCAGTCTCTCTTTGAATGCTTGATATATGATCGCCTCTTTGCTTATGTGATCTTCCACCATTGTACCGTCAGGAAGCTTTAGAGTTGGGATCGTGTTGCGTCTGAATCTTTCCGAGGCCATGGCCTTCAAAAACTTGGGGTCTTCATCCCCCAATTTTACCCATCGAATGGTGCACCGCTTCTGCCAATATTGTCTTTGGTAGTTCAGTAGACGTAGAATGTGTTTCTTTAAAATCTTCTTGAAATTTTGTTTTGGTGTCGTAAGCATTCGGAGGTTTTCAAGGGCATCAATGTTAGCCAGAGCAAGATTGGAGTTATCAATAGCCACCTTGAGTTTGGAGATTCGTTTGCTCCACTTCTTCAACTCATATCTTAGGGCTTTGAACTTTTTGCAAATGATAGTGGCTGCATTTGCATTTGTATCTTTTATAGGTCTTGTCCAGACAGCCTGAACTAGGTCCAAAAAGCCCGGATGTTCCACCCAATAAGACTCAAATCTGAAAATGTTGCTTCGAGGAATAGAGGTTTCAATTTTGACAACACAAGGGATATGATCAGAGACTGGCTTCCCTAGTGGCATAACAAGTGTATTAGGGTAAGTTGCAGTCCAGTTGATGGAAGTGAGGAACCAGTCAAGCTGCTCCAAGAGGGGGTCGGTTTGCATATTGCTCCAGGTGTAAGCACGCCCCTTGATTGGTAGTTCAATTAGCTGTTGGGAGTGGATGAAGTCATTAAATGCTATCATATCATTAGGGTTACCTCCAGGTTTATTTCGGTTGTCAGGGCTACGAATATAGTTAAAGTCTCCAAGTAGCAACCAGTCCTCATTGGAGGGAATGTGCAAGTTGTGAAGCCATTGAGTATATATCACACGAGGGTCGCCCTGACACGGACCGTACACATTAACTAATGTCCATTCTTGAGCAGATTGTGTGGAGCGAAATTTGATTACAAGGGCAAAATCTTCTTGGAAGACTACTGTCCCAGTGAAAATGGCACTGTTCCAAATTGTTGCAATGCCACCAGAGGCACCTTGAGAAGGTATAAACGCGAATTTATCAAATCGTCGTGGGCAACAAGACTTGAGGAACAGATTATCAATCTGGGCTTTTTTTGTTTCTTGCAGACAAATTACTGCGCAACCACTGGAGGAGATCGCATTCGATAAGGCCAAAAGCTTAGGTTCAGAGTTTAATCCCCTTACATTCCAACATAAAATATTCCAATTTGCTAAGAGTGCCATGATAAACTGAAGGAAAATAAAGCAACAACTGAAATAAAGAAGGCAGATAATTTAGGCGTTGGAAGGGCCCTCCTCAGGCTCAACCAGCAGAACTTCGGCTGTTATTTCTTCTGGTGGGATGGCACACTTAGAGATTCCAATTTGCTGCAACACAGGAACTGGAGTTGGCGGGGGGATCATGTCATTCTTGGAGGAATCCGGCACACCATGGCTTGATGGGGCAGCAGCAGAGGGGATGCACCTTGGTTTAACACGAGAGGCTCTAGCCCTGCTGTCAGAGACTGAGTGTGTTTTAAACCCATCATACTTGTTTGAACGGTTGCTGCGACGTACCTCCATCACAGATTCTGGAGCTTTGGCTTTGCTTCGTCTACTAGTTGCTGCCTCAGATACAGCATTTCCAGAGGAGCCAGAAGATCCCGTATTCATAGAACCAGAGGAGGTGTTCGAGGAGTGATCAGAAAGTGATTCTGTAGCCTGCATAGCAGTGTCATTTTTATCCAAGATTTCTGTGATTACCACCTGAGACTTAGGAGGGTTTGGGGCAACAACCATATCCTCAGAACGGGTCAGGGTCCAAGTACTGCTGCCAGGTATGACTTCAGTTACCTGAGCCGAATCTTCAGAGTGCTGGACAGTGCGAGTAGCCGATATAACTGAAAAATGTCCCTCATGTTCAGAAATGCTAACATTCAGCTTCACTGTAATATCACGGAATCCATAACCCAAGCTCCAGGGTCCATAAGCAGCAGTGATCGGCCGAATAGCCGTGAGTAGGTAAGTATTCAGCCTTAGCATGGGGACACATTCATTGATCAGAAGAGAAGCAAACATGTTTCCAGGTGACTGTACCTGCAGATGTAAACCAGCATTTGAAATGGTCATAGATATATCTGTGGTTGGAACTGCCAGAGAGCCCACAGAGCTGTGACGAGTAGGGGCATTAGAGGTCGAGGCTCCAAGTGCCGAAACATCAAGAGAAGATCCATTGGCACCAATTAGCTGACTGAAGATGTTCAGTGGCACCAAAGCATATCCATCAGACAAGGTTGCACTTGAGTCAGAACTGCCGACGATAGAGATGGAATCATTCCAAGCCGCTGCCGGGTTATCCTGTATATTGTTAGTGGGATGGACCCCATGGTAAACCTGCAACCCCTCACCTGCCATCCAAGCCTGAAAGTTGAACACAGCCGGAGGTGAGTGCGGAGGAGAGAGAGGCCAAACTCCCCACTAAGGTTGAAACTGAACATTGGCCGCAGCCTCCTGCGTTGCAACATCATTTGCCGCATCCTCATTGACATTAGCAGCAGCATTTTGAGCGATCCAGTTATGGAGTTGCATCTGATAAATTTGCTCAGCAGTGAGATTGTCTTCATAAAGAGGATGAGGGAGACCATCTTCAGGGGCTGGGTCTTCAGTAGCAGGTGGGACATCTGGAATGTGCACGTTCCAGTCACTGTTACGAAGCATTGTGATAGCAACTGTCCAACTCTGCCGCGCTCCTCCCAGTTGCCGCATAACCAAACTCTTGGGAACAAGTTTGAGGTGGATGACACGGACTTTGAGCAGAACAAAGCGACGGTCACCACGCGGATTGTGCCACGCAACTAGCTGACCAAACTTGTCTACTGATTTATGCATGTAATGTTGCGTTTGATAGTCATATGGAAATCCTATGTAAAGCAGCCAAATCTCAGGCCCAAATGAAGTAATCCTCATATTAAGAGCAGCGTCGTGGGGAACAAACGAGATCACAACATGCTCGTCAAATTCATCCTCATCAATTTCAAGCGTGGTTCCAACTACATCATCTCTCACAATCGTATCCGTAAAACCGAAAATACCAACTCCCAGAGGATGATCACCCGCTTCAGTGGGAAAGAACTCAGATTCATGGAGCAAACCTTCGATGATGTGACGGAGAGCTGCTTTGCGGTGAAAGGGGATGACTCTGTCAGCTTTGGCGATGGCGAGGAAATCGTGACGCAGAGGAGGGATAGGGCCAATCACCATATCATCCCTCACCCGGCGATCCGGTGGACCAAGCTCCACGGTCATCCCCGTCGGGAGGTAGGGGATGACATTGACGGGAAAGTTGGCCATGGCAGTAGCTCGCAGCAGAGGCGCAGTGGAAGACACAGAGGTCGAGGCAGAATGCGGAGCGGCGTCCCTTGGGGGTAGCTTGGGGACCCAACGCCACCCTTTGCTCCACCGTCGAGATGCACAGGATGACGCCACGTGCCGCCCCAAGCCACAGATATTACATCGAACGGTAGAGGTAGACTGCTGTTTTGTCGTGTCCAAGTTGGTAGAAGCAGTAAATGGCGCGGTCAAATCAGGTTTATGATTCTGCGGTACTGTAGAATTGGCAAGCGATTTATTTTTCCCAAAAAATATTTCCGTTGCGTTTGGATGTGTATCAGACAAATATGGATCAGATCGCTTGCGGGGCGGGGGTGGATCATTTGTTCCCGAAGGTAAAGAATAATCCTTATTGAAAGTGTTTCGATCCTTTTCTGAGTGACCCGACGAAAAAACTGACTGGGTGCCCATGCAGTTAGTGGGCCTGGAAGTGGAGGCATGTAAGTACCCATGAATTTGTTTGGGCCTCCAATAAAAATGGTCCACCTGATGACGATGACATTGTTTGGGAGTATGGCCCAGGAAGGAACACTATTTGCAATGAAATGCCCCAGGACAGTAGAAGGATAAGTGGGCCGAGGACCCACATATGTAACAAACTGTGTCCCGAGCCTGGTTCCCGCCAATATGATTGTTGTTTGAAGATTCTGGAATATCCACCTGGTCACAAGTACACGGCCTATCCCAGCAAGTGGAGCAATACATACCAGGGCAGGAGACAGCGAGATGTCCCGTATCGTTGCAAGAGGCGCAGAGATTCAGGCGGCCATAAATATAGTCCATAGTTGGCACACTAGACAGTTTCCAACTGCGGGCAATATGATTATCCGAATGGCCCACCTTTCTGTAATCAATGATATGACACAGAATAAAATCCGGGATAGATTGCCAAGATACCTCCCTAAACCGACAACCTTCAAATCTTGTATTATTGGTCATAACTCTGCCATTAAGAATTGATGGAATGTTCCCAAAAGTAATGGCTGGCAATAATGAAGGCGAAGTCAGCTCCAAAGATGGCTCCTTACCAACAATGTTTGAATTTTGGTTATCCAAGATATCAGATTGGTCCCTGGCCGGAGTAAAATTTGAAGATGAGGGTTCCGGTTGGGCAGCCATTGCCGGTGGTTGGAGAAAACCAAATTTTTGCAGCTTTGCCTTAGAGGCATCAGAATGATGCACCCCACCTTGTAAGAATGAAAGTTTAGACCTGATAGCAATCGGTGATCGAGAAGCGACCTCGGGACTGTGAGCATCAAGATGCCAAAAGTTGTCCAAATGAGTTGATCGTGTGGCCTCCGGACGAAATAGTTGAAAATGACAAATGAAGTCGCGCCAAACTCGATCTTTGAGCCCATAGATGAAGTGACCCACACGATTGGAAGCAACAGAGAATCGGTAAGATCGTCCATGAAGATGGTGCACCTTGAGACCGGATGGTAGACCACCAATGCAACATTGAAGTGCAATGGCCATCGATTCTTCAGAAAGAGAGAAAGAAGCCGACGAGAAGAAGACAACCAAGAAGAACTCCTTGGTCGATCCAGAAGGTGAGAAGTGAACAGAAGATCCAAAACGACGATGCACCTGAGCCGCAACCGCAAGGCCGGGCGAGAAATCCCAGTGTAGAAGGCCTTCCATTAGCAACTAGGGTAGAGATCTCCATGGTTGGGTGGTGGAGGTGGAGGTGGAGGTGGAGGTGGAGGTGGGAGAGGAGAGCTCCATCTCCCGACGGCTCGATAATTTCTTCATCGGATCATTCAAAGATTTAGTGTCAAACATTTTATAGATTTCTTCTTCTAGCACTTGAGCACAATTTTCCTTTCCATCATACTCACGAAAGATATTAAAAAGATGAAGCGTATGAGATAAACTCAATTCCATTTTTTTGTAGATTTCTTTTATAGAATAAACTAGCGATAAAACAAGAAACAAAAAGGTCCGATTGCAAGATCTAAAGATATACCTTCAAGCACTCACCTCCCCGGCAACGGCGCCAGAAAAGAGCTTGATGTCTACTACAAAACCTCTTCTTGTAGACGTTGTTGGGCCTCCAAGTGCAGAGGTTTGTAGGACAGTAGTTGATATGTCCATTTTGCATCATGCTTTTATGACAATATTTATTGCATTATGGGCTATTATTTCACGTTATGTCACAATACTTATGGCTATTCTCTCTTACTTTACAAGGTTTACATGAAGAGGGAGAATGCCGACAGCTGGAATTCTGGGCTGGAAAAGGAGAAAATATTGGAGGCCTATTCTGCACAACTCCAAAAGTCCTGAAACTCCACGGAATATCTTAGAATAAATAAAGAAAAATCGTCGCAAAAGATGAAGGCCAGGGGGCCCACACCCTGCTCACGAGGGTAGGGGCGCGCCCCCCTGGGTGCGCCCCCTACCTCATGGGTCCCCTGGTGGCTCTTCGACGCCCGTCTTCTCCTATATGAAGTCTTTCGATGAGAAAAAGAATAGAAGGCAACCTTTCGGGACAAAACTCCGCCGCCACGAGGCGGAAACTTGGCGGAACCAATCTAGGGCTCCGGCAGAGTTGTTCTGCCGGGGACACTTCCCTCCGAGGGGGAAATCATCGCCATCGTCATCACCAACGCTCCTCTCATCGGGAGGGGGCAATCTCCATCAACATCTTCACCAGCACCATCTCATCTCCAAACCCTATTTCATCTCTTGTATCCAATTCTTGTCTCCAAGTCCGGGATTGGTGCTAGTAGGTTGCTAGTAGTGTTGATTACTCCTTGTAGTTGATGCTAGTTGGTTTATTTGGTGGAAGATCATATGTTCAGATCCTTTATGCACATTATTACCCCTCTGATTATGAACATGAATATGCTTTGTGAGTAGTTACGTTTGTTCCTGAGGACAAGGGAGATGTCTTGCTACTAGTAGTCATGTGAATTTGGTATTCGTTTGATCTTTTGATAAGATGTATGCTGTCTAGCCTCTAGTGGTGTTATGTGAATGTCGACTACATAACAATTCACCATTATTTGGGCCTAGAGGAAGGCATTGGGAAGTAATAAGTAGATGATGGGTTGCTAGAGTGATAGAAGCTTAAACCCTAGTTTATGCATTGCTTCATAAGGGGCTGATTTGGATCCATATGTTTCATGCTATGGTTAGGTTTACCTTAATACTTTTGTTGTAGTTGCGGATGCTTGCAATAGAGGTTAATCATAAGTGGGATGCTTGTTCAAGTAAGAACAACACCCAAGCACCGGTCCACCTACATATCAAATTATCAAAGTACCGAACGCGAATCATATGAGTGTGATGAAAACTAGCTTGACGACATTCCCATGTGTCCTCGGCAGCGATTTTCCTATTATAAGAGTCTGTCCAGGCTTTTCCTTTGCTACAAAAAGGATTGGGCCACTTTGCTGCACTTTATTTACTTTTGTTACTTGTTGCTCGTTATAATTTATCTTATCACAAAACTATCAGTTACCACTTATTTCAGTACTTGCAGAGAATACCTTGCTGAAAATTTCTTATCATTTCCTTCTGCTCCTCGTTGGGTTCGACACTCTTACTTATCGAAAGGACTATGATAGATCCCGTATACTTGTGGGTGATCAAGACTCTTTTCTGGCGCCGTTGGCGGGGACTGAAGCGCCTTTGGTAAGGAAAAATTTATTTAGTGTGCTGAAATTTTCTGTCACTTGTTACTATGGAAAGTAATTGTCTGAGGGGCTTGTTTGGGGTATCTTCACCCCGTCCAGTAGAACAAAGAGTTGCTCCTCAACCTACTCAACCTACTGAACATATTGAAAATGAAACTCCTTTTGAGATTCCTTCGGGTATGATGGAAAAACTGCTAGCTAACACTTTTACAGGAGATGGAACAAAGCATCCTGATGAAAATCTACGCTATGTGGATGATGTTTGTGGACTATTTAAGCTTGCAGGTATACCCGATGATGTTGTTAAGAAGAAGGCTTTCCCTTTATCTTTGAAGGGAGACGCATTAACATGGTATAGGCTATGTGATGATATGAGATCATGGAACTACAAAAGATTGAAATTGGAATTTCACCAAAAGTATTACCCTATGCATCTTGTTCATCGTGATCGCAATTATATATATAATTTTTGGCCTCACAAAGGAGAAAGCATCGCTCAAGCTTGGGGGAGGCTTAAATCAATGTTATATTCATGCCCCAATCATGAGCTCGCAAGAGAATTGATTATGCAAAGTTTTTATGCTCGGCTTTCTGATAACAATCGCACCATGCTCGATACTTCTTGTGCTGGCTCTTTTATGATGAAGACTTTTGAATTTAGATGGAATTTATTGGATAGAATTAAACACAACTCTGAAGATTGGGACCTCGACGAAGGTAAGGAGTCAGGTATGACACCTAAGTTTGATTGTGTTAAAACTTTTATGGATATCGATATTTTCCGTAAGTTTAGCACTAAATATGGACTTGACTCTGAGATAGTAGCTTCTTTCTGTGAATCTTTTGCTACTTATGTTGATCTCCCCAAGGAGAAGTGGTTTAAATATCATCCTCCCATAGAAGTAAAAGTAGCTGCACCTATTAAAGTTGAAGAAAAAATTATCACTTATAATGATCCTATTGTTCCCACTTCTTATCTTGAGAAACCACCTTTCCCTGTTAGAATGAAGGATCATGCTAAAGCTTCAACTGTTGTTCGTAAAAGCAATATTAGAACTTATACACCTCCTGAGCAAGTCAAAGTAGAACCCAATATTGCTATTGTTAAAGATCTCTTGTCTGATAATATTGATGGGCATGTTATTCAATTCTGTGGTGAAACTGCCAGAATTGCTAAACCTTGTGATAGAGATAAACATAGACTTGTGGTAGGCGTGCCTGTTATTTCTGTTAAAATAGGAGATCATTGTTATCATGGCTTGTGTGATATGGGTGCTAGTGCTAGTGTTATACCCATTGACTTATACAAAGAAATTATGCATGATATTGCACGTGCCGAGTTAGAAGATATTGATGTTACAATTAAACTTGCCAATAGAGATACTATATCTGCAATAGGAATTGTTAGAGATGTTGAAGTCTTGTGTGGGAAAACCAAATATCCCGCTAATTTTCTTGTTCTTGGTTCTCCACAAGATAGCTTTTGTCCCATTATATTTGGTAGACCCTTCTTGAATACTATTAATGCTAAGATAGACTGCAAAAAGAATGTTGTTACTATTGGCTTGGATGATATGGTTCATGAGTTTAATTTCTCTAAATTTAGTAAACAACATCGTGAGGAAGAATTGCCTAGTAAGGACGAAATTATTGGTCTTGCTTCTATTGCCGTACATCCTAGTGATCCTTTAGAACAATATTTGCTAGACCATGAAAATGATATGTTCATGAATGAAAGAAGGGAAATAGATGAAGTATTCTTTAAATAGGAACCTATCCTACAACATAATTTGCCTATTGAAATCCTAGGGGATCCTCCTCCACCCAAGGGTGATCCCGTATTTGAGCTTAAATCGTTGCCTGATAATCTTAAATATGCTTATCTTGATGAAAAGAAAATATATCCTGTCATTATTAGTGCTAACCTTTCAGAGCATGAAGAAGAAAGATTATTGAAAACTCTGAAGAAGCACCGTGCTGCTATTGGATGTACTCTGGATGATCTTAAGGGCATCAGTCCCACTCTATGTCAACATAAAATAAATTTGGAAGCTGATGCCAAACCAGTTTGTGATCCTCAACGATGTTTGAATTCTAAGATGAAAGAAGTGGTAAGAAAGGAAATACTCAAGCTTCTGGAGGCAGGTATAATTTATCCCGTTGCTTATAGTCAGTGGGTAAGTCCTGTCCATTGTGTCCCTAAGAAGGGAGGTATTACTGTTGTCCCTAATGATAAAGATGAATTGATTCCGCAAAGAATCATCACAGGTTATAGGATGATAATTGATTTCCGCAAATTAAATAAGGCTACCAAGAAAGATCATTACCCCTTACCTTTTATTGATCAAATGCTAGAAAGATTATGCAAACATACACACTATTGCTTTCTAGATGGTTATTCCGGTTTTTCTCAAATACCTGTGTCGGCTAAAGATCAATCAAAGACTACTTTTACATGCCCTTTTGGTACTTTTGCTTATAGACATATGCCTTTCGGTTTATGTAATGCACCTGCTACCTTTCAAAGATGCATGATGGCTATATTCTCTGACTTTTGCGAGAAAATTTGTGAGGTTTTCATGTATGAATTTTCCGTCTATGGTTCCTCTTTTGATGATTGCTTGAGCAATCTTGCTCGAGTTTTGCAGAGATGTGAAGAAACTAATCTTGTCTTGAATTGGGAAAAGTGCGACTTTATGGTTAATGAAGGTATTGTCTTGGGGCAAAAAGTTTCTGAAAGAGGTATTGAAGTCGATAAAGCCAAGGTTGATGCTATTGAAAAGACGCCATGTGCCAAGGACATCAAAGGTATAAGAAGTTTCCTTGGTCACACCGGATTTTATAGGAGGTTCATTAAGGACTTCTCAAAAATCTCTCGGCCTCTGACTAATTTATTACAAAAAGATGTACCATTTGTCTTTGATGATGATTGCGTAGAAGCATTTGAAATACTTAAGAAAGCATTAGTCTCTGCACCCGTTGTTCAGCCACCTGATTGGAATTTACCCTTTGAAATTATGTGTGATGCTAGTGATTATGCTGTAGGTGCTGTTCTAGGGCAAAGAGTCGATAAGAAATTAAATGTTATCCATTATGCTAGTAAGACTCTAGACAATGCTCAAAGAAATTATGCTACTACCGAAAAGGAACTTTTAGCGGTTATGTTTGCTTGTGATAAGTTTAGACCTTATATTGTTAATTCTAAAGTAACTATTCACACAGATCATGCTACTATTAAATATCTTATGGAAAAGAAAGATGCAAAACCTAGACTCATTAGATGGGTTCTCCTGCTGCAAGAATTTGATTTGCATATTGTTGATAGAATGGGAGCTGAGAAACCCATTGCAGATAACTTATCTAGGTTAGAGAATGTTCTTGATGACCCACTACCTATTGATGATAGCTTTCCTGATGAACAATTAAATGTCATAAGCACTTCTCGTAGCACTCCATGGTATGCTGATTATGCTAATTATATTGTTGCTAAATTTATACCACCTAGCTTCACATACCAACAAAAGAAAAAGTTTTTCTATGACTTGCGACATTACTTTTGGGATGACCCACATCTGTATAAAGAAGGAGTAGATGGTGTTATTAGATGTTGTGTACCTGAGCATGAATAGGAACAGATCCTATGCAAATGTCACTCCGAAGCTTATGGAGGACACCACGCTGGAGATAGAACTGCACATAAGGTATTGCAATTCGGTTTTTATTGGCCTACTCTCTTCAAGGATGCCGTAAGTTTGTTTTGTCTTGCGATGAATGTCAAAGAATTGGTAATATTAGTAGACGTCAAGAAATGCCTATGAATTATTCACTTGTTATTGAACCATTTGACATTTGGGGCTTTGATTATATGGGACCTTTTCCTGCCTCTAATGGATATACTCATATTTTAGTTGCTGTTGATTACGTTACTAAGTGGGTGGAAGCTATTCCAACTAGTAGTGCTGATCATAACACTTCTATTAAAATGCTTAAGGAAGTTATTTTTCCGAGGTTTGGAGTCCCTAGATATTTAATGACTGATGGTGGTTCACATTTTATTCATGGTTCTTTCCGTAAGATGCTTGCTAAATATGATGTGAATCATAGAATCGCATCTCCGTATCACCCTCAGTCTAGTGGTCAAGTAGAATTGAGCAATAGAGAGCTCAAATTAATTTTGCAAAAGACTGTTAATAGGTCTAGAAAGAATTGGTCCAAGAAACTGGATGATGCATTATGGGCCTATAGAACTGCATATAAGAATCCTATGGGTATGTCTACGTATAAAATGGTTTATGGAAAAGCTTGTCACTTACCTCTCGAACTAGAACATAAGGCATATTGGGCTATTAAAGAGCTCAACTACGATTTCAAACTTGCTGGTGAGAAGAGGTTATTTGATATTAGCTCCCTTGATGAATGGAGAACCCAAGCTTATGAAAATGCCAAGTTGTTTAAAGAAAAAGTTAAAAGATGGCATGAAAAAACGATACAAAATCGTGAGTTTAATGTAGGTGATTATGTATTGCTATACAACTCTCGTTTAAGATTTTTTGCAGGAAAACTTCTCTCCAAATGGGAAGGTCCCTACGTTATCGAGGAGGTCTATCGCTCCGGTGCCATAAAAATCAACAACTTCGAAGGCACAAATCCGAAGGTGGTAAACAGTCAAAGGATCAAACACTATATCTCAGGTAATCCTATAAATGTTGAAACCAATATTATTGAAACCGTAACCCCGGAGGAATACATAACGGACACTTTCCAACCCGTTTCAGACTCCGAAAAGGAATAGGTATGTGTTACGGTAAGTAAACCGACTCCAAAACAATTTTTAAGGCAATATTTCTCCGTTTTGGAATATTTAGAAGAATAGAAAAATAAGTGGCAGTCCGGGAAGGACACGAGGCCTCCACGAGGGTGGAGGACGCGCCCTACCCCCTGGGCGCGCCCCCTACCTCGTGAGCACCTCGTGTGCTCTCCGGACTCCGTTTCCCTGCACGATATGTATTTTGGTCGGTAAAAATTCATTATATATTCTCCCAAAGGTTTTGACCACCGTATCACACAAATATCCTCTGTTTTCGTTTCAAGCTGTTCCTGCTGCAGATTTGAACAAGATGTCGTCCCAAGATTCGGAGGGAGAGAGCTACATAGCTGATTATATTGCAAATCCAAGAGTATATGGGGACGTGGAACACTATGGCTGGACCACAGAGGAAGAAGAAGACTATGATCCAAAGAGGAAGGAGGAGACAAGCTCTGATGAAGAGGACTACCCACTACCTCAACCTGGTGACATGCATGTGGAGTTCAAGAAGTCAAGCCTCCCTAAGGTCCAATCTATCCCACCATGTTTTTTGCAGGACAGCAAGGCAACACTGTGCAAGAAGATAATGAAACTTGAGCTCGAGAATGAGGATCCGAGGGAGGAAAATTTTAGCCTCAGGCGTAAGCTAGAGAAAAAAAGTGCAACGACTCCTACTTCATCATCTCCGAGGACATAATCACATGGGTATGGGCACTCCCCTTGGCAACTGCCAAGCTTGGGGGAGGTTCCCTGGTATCGTATCACCATCACAACTCCTATCTTTACCGTTTTTCTTAGTTCGATCCTTTTAGTAGTATCTTAATTTAGTAGAATAAAGTCATGGCATGATCTAGTTTTGAGTTTTGCTTTATGATCTTTCTTTGTAATCGAGTCCGTGAGCTATATAATAAAGATTAGTGTTGAGTCAAAGGCTTGAGTATTTTGCCATGATCCTGGGTGTTTAGAAGAAAAAGAATAAAAAGAATCAAAGAGTTCATATTGATCTTAGTGAAAGTAATGACTTCACATAGAAAGAGTATGATGATTAAAGGTTGTTGGGAGTTGGCAGATATAGTTTTGGTCATCGTTGCAATTAATAGGAAGTAATAAGGAAAGAGAGGTGTCACATATAGATATATTATCATTGACATCTTTTATGATTGGGAGCACTCATTAAAATATGACATGCTAAAGAGTTGATGTTGGACAAGGAAGACAACATAATGAGTTATGTTTTCTTACATCTGAGATAAAGTATGCTGTCATGGATCCTCTAACGTATTGAGCTTGCCTTTCCCCCTCATGCTAGTCAAATTCTCATCACCAAGTAGAAATACTACTTGTGCTTCCAAATACCCTTAATCCAGTTTTGCCATGAGAGTCAACCATATCTACCTATGGATTGAGTAAGATCCTTCAAGTAAGTTGTCATCGGTGCAAGCAATAAAAATTGCTCTCTAAATATGCATGACTTATTAGTGCGGAGAAAATAAACTTTGTACGAACTTGTTGTGGATGCAATAAAAGTGACGGACTGCATAATAAAGGTTCACATACAAGGGGCAATATAAAGTGACGTTATTTTGTATTAAGATTTTGTGCATCAACCCTAAACGCGCATGACAACCTCGGCTTCCCTCTGCGAAGGGCCTATCTTTTATTATTTTCCTCTACCTTATGCAAGAGTCATGGTGATCTTCACCTTTCCTTTTTCATTTATCCTTTGGCAAGCTCAGCATGTTGGAAAGAACATGATATATATATCTAATTGGATGTGGGGGAGCATGAATTATTATTGTTGACATTACCCTTGAGGTAAAAGGTTATGGGGCAAAACTATAAGCCCCTATTTCTCTGTGTCCGACTAAAACTCCGTAACCACAAGTATCGCATGAGTGTTAGCTTTTATGAAGGACTAAGTGATAGTTGAGTATGTGGACTTGCTTTTAAGCTCTGACATAGACTCTTTCCGATGTTATGATAAATTGCAATTGCTTCAATGACTGAGGTTACAATTTGTTGGTGCTCAATAAGGTTTCTGATTCATGCTTTTGGCTTTGTGAAAAGATCATCACTTGAAAATAAGTAATCATATGACAAAATCTTTATATGTTGCTGCTATGAAAATAATCATGATGCCTTCATGTCCGTATTTTATTTTTATCGACGCCTCTACCTCTAAACATGAGGACATATTTATTGTTATCGGCTTTTCGCTTGAGGACAAGCGAGGTCTAAGCTTGGGGGAGTTGATATGTCCATTTTGCATCATGCTTTTATGACAATATTTATTGCATTATGGGCTGTTATTTCACGTTATGTCACAATACTTATGGCTATTTTCTCTTACTTTACAAGGTTTACATGAAGAGGGAGAATGCCGGAAGCTGGAATTCTGGGCTGGAAAAGGAGCAAATATTGGAGGCCTATTATGCGCAACTCCACAGAATATCTTAGAATAAATAAAGAAAAATCGTCGCCAAAGATGAAGGCCAGGGGGCACACACCCTGCTCACGAGGGTGGGGGGCGCGCCCCCCTACCTCGTGGGCCCCCTGGTGGCTCTCCGACGCCCGTCTTCTCCTATATGATGTCTTTCGATGAGAAAAAAATAGAAGGCAACCTTTCGGGATGAAACTCCGCCGCCACGAGGCGAAACCTTGGCGGAACCATTCTACGGCTCCGACAGAGCTGTTCTGCCGGGGACACTTCCCTCTGGAGGGGGAAATCATCACCATCGTCATCACCAACACTCCTCTCATCGGGAGGGGGCAATCTCCATCAACATCTTCACCAGCACCATCTCATCTCCAAACCCTAGTTCATCTCTTGTATCCAATTCTTGTCTCCAAGTCCGGGATTGGTGCTAGTAGGTTGCTAGTAGTGTTGATTACTCCTTGTAGTTGATGCTAGTTGGTTTATTTGGTGGAAGATCATATGTTCAGATCCTTTATGCACATTATTACCCCTCTGATTATGAACATGAATATGCTTTGTGAGTAGTTACGTTTGTTCCTGAGGACAAGGGAGAAGTCTTGCTACTAGTAGTCATGTGAATTTGGTATTCGTTTGATATTTTGATAAGATATATGTTGTCTAGCCTGTAGTGGTGTTATGTGAACGTCAACTACATAACACTTCACCATTATTTGGGCCTAGAGGAAGGCATTGGGAAGTAATAAGTAGATGATGGGTTGCTAGAGTGACAGAAGCTTAAACCCTAGTTTATGCATTGCTTCGTAAGGGGCTGATTTGGATCCATATGTTTCATGCTATGGTTAGGTTTACCTTAATACTTTTGTTGTAGTTGCGGATGCTTGCAATAGAGGTTAATCATAAGTGGGATGCTTGTTCAAGTAAGAACAACACCCAAGCACCGGTCCACCCACATATCAAATTATCAAAGTACCGAACGCGAATCATATGAGTGTGATGAAAACTAGCTTGACGATATTCCCATGTGTCCTCGGGAGCGCTTTTCCTATTATAAGAGTTTGTCCAGGCTTGGCCTTTGCTACAAAAAGGATTGGGCCACCTTGCTGCACTTTATTTACTTTTGTTACTTGTTGCTCGTTATAATTTATCTTATCACAAAACTATCTGTTACCACTTATTTCAGTACTTGCAGAGAATACCTTGCTGAAAACTGCTTATCATTTCCTTCTGCTCCTCGTTGGGTTCGACACACTTACTTATCGAAAGGACTACGATAGATCCCCTATACTTGTGGGTCATCAGTAGCAAATTTCCCTCAAGTGGATGACCTAAGGTTTATCAATCCATAGGAGGCGTAGGATGAATATGGTCTCTCTCAAGCAACCCTGCAACCAAATAACAAAGAGTCTCTTGTGTCCCCAACACACCCAATACAATGGTAAATTGTATAGGTGCACTTGTTCGGCGAAGAGATGGTGATACAAGTGCAATATGGATAGTAGATATAGGTATTTGTAATCTGAAATTATAAAAACAGCAAGGTAACAAGTGATAAAAGTGAGCGTAAACGGTATTGCAATGGTAGGAAACAAGGCCTAAGGTTCATACTTTCACCAGTGCAAGTTCTCTCAACTATAATAACATAATTGGATCATATAGCAATCCCTCAACATCCAACAAAGAGTCACTCCAAAGTCACTAATAGCGGAGAACAAAGAAAGAGATTATGATAGGGTATGAAACCACCTCAAAGTTATCCTTTTTGATCTATCAATTCAAGAGACCGTAGTAAAATAACATGAAGCTATTCTTTCCGTTCGATCTATCATAGAGTTCATACTAGAATAACACCTTAAGACACAAATCAACCAAAACCCTAATGTCACCTAGATACTCCATTGTCACCTCAAGTATCCGTGGGCATGATTATACGATATGCATCACACAATCTCAGATTCATCTATTCAACCAACACAAAGTACTTCAAAGAGTGCCCCAAAGTTTCTACCGGAAAGTCAAGACGAAAACGTGTGCCAACCCCTATGCATAAGTTCACAAGGTCACTGAACCCGCAAGTTGATCACCAAAACATACATCAAGTGGATCACGTGATATCCCATTGTCACCACAGATAAGCACATGCAAGACATACATCAAGTGTTCTCAAATCCTTAAAGACTCAATCCGATAAGATAACTTCAAAGGGAAAACTCAATCCATTACAAGAGAGTAGAGGGGGAGAAACATCATAAGATCCAACTATAATAGCAAAGCTCGCGATACATCAAGATCGTGCCAAATCAGGAACACGAGAGAGAGAGAGAGATCAAACACATAGCTACTGATACATACCCTCAACCCCGAGGGTGAACTACTCCCTCCTCGTCATGGAGAGCGCCGGGATGATGAAGATGGCCACTGGTGAGGGATCCCCCTCCGACAGGGTGCCGAAATCAGGTCCCGATTGGTTTTTGGTGGCTACAGAGGCTTGCGGTGGCGGAACCCCCGATCTATTGTTGTCTCCGATGTTTTTAGGGTATATGGACTTATATAGGTGAAAGAAGTCGGTCGGGGGACGCTCGAGGGGCCCAGGAGACAGGGGGCACGCCCAGTAGGGGGGGGGGGCGCCCCCCACCCTCGTGGCCACCTCGAACCTTCCTTGACTTCAACTCCAAGTCTCCTGGTTCACGTTCGTTCCAAAAATCACGCTCCCGAAGGTTTCATTCCGTTTGGACTCTGTTTGATATTCCTTTTCTTCGAAACACTGAAATAGTCAAGAAAACAGCAATATGGGCTGGGCCTCCGGTTAATAGGTTAGTCCCAAAAATAATATAAAAGTGTATAATAAAGCCCGTAAACATCCAAAACAGATAATATAATAGGATGAATGCTTCATAAATTATAGATACCTTGGAGACGTATCAGCCCTCGAGGCATTGTCTGAAGCCCTCGCGGCCGAAGAGTTAACTACATGACGCTCCACGGTGGATAGGGACGACGTGATCCTGGACAAGCGACCCAAATCCACCTCCTTTAAACCAGCAGATGAAATAGTCAAATTTCAAGTCCACCCAACGGACCCCAAGAAGACATCATCCATCGGAGCATAGCTGGACCCAACGGTTGACGCCGCACTGCAAGCGTTTCTACGCGAAAACTGGGACATATTCGCCTGGCACCCTTCTGATATGCCAGGAATCCCACGTAGGCTGGCCGAACACAGCCTCAATATATTGAAGGGATATAAGCCGGTCAAACAAACACTGTGATGCTTTTCATAACCCAAACGACAAGCCATGGGGGAGGAGCTAGCCAAGTTACTCGAGGCTGGATTCATCAGAGAAATAAAACATCCGGACTGGCTAACAAACCTGGTGATGGTACCAAAGAAGGATAAATCCTGGTGCCTGTGCGTCGATTTCAAAGACCTCAACAAGGCCTGCCCTAAGGATCCCTTCCACCTCCCCCGCATCGATCAGATTATCAACGCCACTGTAGGACATGACTCACTGTGTTTCCTCGACGCATACTCCGAATACCATCAAATCAAGATGAAGGACTCCGATCAAGCCGCAACGGCATTCATTACCTCATACGACCCTTTCTGCTTCAACACTATGCCCTTTGGGCTCAAAAACACAGGCGCAACCAATCAACGCATGATTCAAACATGCCTGGAGAAACAAATTGGCAAGACAGTTGAAGCATATGTGGATGATGTAGTCATCAAGACTAGACACATCGAGTCATTAATAGATGATCTGCGTCTCACATTTGACAACCTCCATACATATGACATCAAGCTCAATCCGGAAAAGTGTGTTTTCGGTGTTCCCGCTGGAAAACTGCTAGGCTTCATTGTTTCCCATAGAGGAATTGAAGCAAACCCAGCCAAAATCCAAGATTTGTCACAGTTGGCTACGCCAACAGACCTTAAACAAGTCCAAAAACTAGCCGGATGTGTGGCAGCTTTAAGCTGCTTCCTCTCCAGAGTAGGAGAAAAAGCATTGCCACTTTATCGCCTTCTTCGACGCACCGAACACTTTGAGTGGACGGATGCGACAATGACTGGACTAGAAGAAATAAAGGCTCTTTTAGCGAGCAACCCAATCCTGGCCGCACTAAACGTCGGTGAACCCATGTTATTATACATATCGGCAACACACCAAGTCGTGAGTGCGGTACTCGTCGTCGAACGAGAGGAGGACGGATAGAAATTCCCGCTTCGGAAGCCGGTATACTATGTATCCACTGTCCTCACGCCATGCAAATCCCGGTACGCTCATTACCAAAAAAATAGCATACACTGTCTTCATGTCATTCCGGAAACTACGACACCACTTTCAAGAGTGCTCAATCACGGTGGCCTCCGAAGTACCACTCAATGACATAATAAATAACCGTGATGCCATGGGATGGATTGCCAAGTGGGCCATCGAGCTCCTCCCATTTGACATAACATATAGGTCGCACCGGGCCATTAAATCCCAAGTACTGGCCGACTTCATCGCCGAATGGACAGAGGCCGAACTGCCTAAAGACTACAACACATATTCCAACTGGTCATGCACTTCGACGGCTTCAAAATGCTGGCGGGCCTAGGAGCGGGCGTTGTCCTAACATCACCTACAGGAGATACAGTTCAGTACGGACTCCAAATATTATACACAGACTCCAACAATGCAACCGAATACGAGGCCTTATTGCATGGTCTTCGGATGGCTGTCTCCATGGGCATACAACGCCTGGAGGTGCGCAGGGATTCAAACCTCGCAATATCCCAAATAAATGGAGATTTTGATGCCAAAGATCCAAAAATGGCGGCTTACTGTAACGCCGTTCTCAAAATGTCGGCTCGGTTCGATGGGCTCGAGTTTCATCATGTGGCTCGAGAAAGTAATCAAGCGGCAGATGTCCTTGCCCGCATTGGCGCTAAGCGCAACCCCGTCCCACCTAAAATATTTCTGGGAAGGCTCTTCAAGCCATCCGTGGTGTGGCAAGGGGAAACCGGCAATACAAATCCGGATCCAAATATACCTTAGATACCGAACACACCGATATCATCGCGGGCTCAGCCACCGAAATAACACCATCGGCCCATCGTATCATGACAGTCATTGCCCCATGGACGAAACCCTTCTTGGCCTACCTTAATAGGCGAGAACTCCCAGAGGATTAGAATGAGGTGCACTGCATTGTCCGGCGCTCGAAAGGCTACAAGGTCCACGAAGGAGAACTCTACAAGAAAAGCGCTACTCGAGTACTTCAAAGATGTATCTCCGAGGAAGAGGGGCGGCCGCTCTTGGCTTAAATTCACGCTGGTATCGGCGGTCACCACGCTGCGGCTCGGGCCCTTGTAAGCAAGGCCTTCCGTACAAGTTTCTATTAGCCGACTGCCCGAGCAGATGCACAGGACCTTGTCCAACATTGTGTCGGATGCCAACTTTTCGCCAACCAAAGCCATATGCCACCCACCGCTCTACAAACAATCCCCATCACTTGGCCTTTTGCTGTCTGGGGGCTTGATATGGTCGGACCCCTTAAAGGAGGAAGTCATAAGAAAAAATATTTGTTGGTCATGGTGGATAAATTCACTAAGTGGATAGATGCCAAACCAGTTAAAACGAACGAAGCCGGACTAGTGATAGACTTCATATCCAGTGTTGTGCACCATTATGGTGTCCCACACAACATCATCACCGATAACGACTCTAATTTCACAGCCGATGAGGTGAAAACCTGGTTGTCGGATTTCGGGTTCTGGCAGACCCTCTAGATTCGAACACTGGGGTGCGCGCGGAGATTCGGCCCTCTACCTACCTGCACCTCACCGCCTTGCTAGGAACTAAGCAATCAAAGGGACAACACAAGAGACACAGGGTTTATACTGGTTCAGGCCACCATTGTGGTGTAATACCCTACTCCAGTGTGTGTGTGGTGGATTGCCTCTTGGGCTGATGATGAACAGTACAAGGAAGAACAGCCTCGCAAGGGTCTGTTCTTAGCTGGCGCGATGAACTGCTAGGGGAGTTCAGTCGCTCTCTCTTTGGATGCTTCTCTCGATGCCTCTACCCTGGGGGTGGCTAGTCCTATTTATAGGCAAAGGCCCTAGGTCTCTTCCCAAATATTGAGCGGGAAGGGCGCCAACAATTGGCCATTTTGAAGGGGAACATCTAGTACACTTATCTTGACTAAAGTTGGTCCTCGCCTGCCAAAGGCTCTGGTGGTGACGCCGGCTTGGGCTCCACGATGACTTCTATCCTGCTGTTCTGCTGGTCTTGGTCTTGTTGCACCGAAATGGATGCCTTTGCTTGATGCTCTCGCCTGCGCTTGCTCCCTTTGCACCAAAGAGGAAAGAAGGACACTGTGCGGGCTGGCGCCTGCCCGGCGCCCTTCGTCGTCATGGCTTGCCTCATGGGCACCTCGCGAGGTACCCTGCCTTGATCTCTCCGCCTCCTCGCGAGCCAGCCTGACGAGGCCGTGCCTGAGGAAGCCTCCTGTCGTCCACCCCGCGAGGCTTGGCCCCTCGCGAGGGTCTTGAGCTCGTGTTGATGAAGATGGGCCATGCTGGGCCGCCCCTTGAGCCACGCCGCAGGCCGCAGGCAGGCAAGTCTGGGGACTCCCGTTCCCAGAACGCCGACAGTAGCCCCCGGGCCCAAGGCGCACCCGGACTTGGCTGAGCAGAGAGGCGAAGGGGCAAGCACGAAGTGCCGCGGGCCCTAACAGCCTGCGGCCTCGGGCGCCGCATGGCGGTTGATTGGACGTGGGTGCCTCAGCAGCCGCGTGCATCAAAAGAGCAGCGTCTGCCTAGGCTTTGCTTCCCTTGCTTCCTCCGGTCATTGCCCAGATCCCCTTCCTTGCGCCCTTCCCTTCTGCCCCCAAAATCTTCAGATCTACTTCGACCGCGCACCTTAGCAAGCCATGGCGCCTCGCCAGACTCCGGTCGAAGCTTGGTATTCGCCCGCCTTGGACCCGCCGAACGTGTCGGAGGCGAGCCTTGCCCGGATGCGCCGGATGGTGGTGGCGGAAGGCATCGACGGGGCGCATGTGTTCAAGGCCGGCTCCGCCTCTCCTGAGGCCTCAGGGAGCACCTTCTACCCGCTCTTCGTAAGCGCCATTTCTTCCGGCCTGGTACCCCCTTTCTCCGAGTTCTTCTTCTCTGTCCTCCGCCATTACGACCTGCAAGCTCTGCACCTCCACCCCAACTCTTTCCTTCTTCTGGCGATCTTCGCATATTATTGCAAGGCTCATGTCGGGGTGCAGCCTTCGGTGGCCTTGCTGCGCCACTACTTCTCCCTCCGGCTCTCTCGCAGTCCCCTCTCCGCGTGCGTGAGATTCGTCGCGTATGGCGGTTCCAGCGCCATTTCGAAGCCCGGGAAGAGGATCGAGGGCTACAGGAGCAAGTGTGTCATGGTGGATGCTGGGCGCATCCACCCTCGGCTGATTCTGCTCACGGAGCAGCCCACAAGCTCCGATGATTGGTCTCGCGCAGATCTCGTGGACCCCCGTGCGAAGCCGGTGTTGGAGAAGATGGATGTGGATCTGAGGCCTGGGAACATGGCGATGGCGAAGCTGACTGGCGCGTCGCTCCTGAGGAAGTTCCTGGAGCATCAGGTGGCCCCTTTTCGCAAGTACTCGCTCCCGCTGTGGAGGCCTCGCCTGAGCCCTGACGTTTTGGCCGATGAAGATCTGGCCGTGGTCCTCCATTCTTTGATCGGAGGGGACGTGGCGAGGCTAGAGGGCGCCCCCGTACCCCTGTTTCTTTGAGATGATTGGGAGAAGTTGTTTGACTCCATGCCCGTCTTTAATGGGGACGGGCCCATGCCCGCGGTGGCTCCCGAGGACCCGGCGGCCCAGGCGACGGTGAACGTGTCCTTCGGAGACTCTAGCGAAGAGGAGGAAGAAGAGGAGCGGGAAGGGGGGCATGACTCCGAGGCTACCGATGGGGAGTCGAGAGCGCCTCTCCCCCGTGCAGGCCCCGCGCTCTCCGCCTGCCGCCGAGCGACGACGAGGATGATGACAAGCAGGGCGGCGGGAGCTTGCCCCCGATCTCGAAGAAGGTCAGGTCGGGGCTGATCCCCCTCGGGTTTGCCCCAACTCTGAGGCGATCTGCAGACGTGCCCCCTACTTCCGAACCTCGCGAGGCCGATCCCATCAGCAGGCTCTCGGGCTTCAAGTACGGCCGGAGGTTGCTCGAGCTCACGAGCGGCGCCGAGTAAGTGCTCGATTCTTGTCTTGTTCCTTGCTTTGTCGTTGAGGCTTGATGTTTGTATCTCTTGGCTAGGCTGGCGCCTGCAGCGAAGAAGCTGATGGGGGCTCCTGAGGCTCCGTCTGGGGCAGCACCTCAGCCCACGAAGGGAGGTGGCTGCAAGGCACGGGCCTCTCCTGCCCGGTCATCCTCGCGAGGCCTGGTGGAGCTGGCTGGGGCGAGCTCAGCCCCCATGGCCCATGCGACTCCCGAGGTAACCCTGCCCGACACCGTCGCCACAGCTGCCGGGGCGCAGCAGGTCCCGCCTGTGGTTACGCTGCCATCCTCTCCTCCTACTCCACCAACTGCTGTTTATCCGACCCCTTCCACCATCTTGGATCGCACTGCTGCCGAACTGGACCGGCTGCGGCAAGATCTTCTGGGCGCCGACCCTCGCTTGGTGGCCGGGCGCTTGGAGCTAGCTTCTGGCTGGATCCGCTCTGACACTTCGATTCGAGCGGCATTGGTTCAGTCCTCGGCGGCTTGCGATGAGGAGAAGCTGGCCGTCCTTGAGGCGAAGGCTGCTTGCGATGCCGCTTTGAGGGAGGCGGCTGATGCCCAAGGCCGTTGCAAGGCGCTGGAGAGCGAACTGCAGGGCCTGCGGGACCAGCTTGTCGAGGAGGCCCGCATCCGCTAGGAGAAGGAAGAAAACCTGAAAGCTCGCGAGGCGACCGTCAAGGACCGAGACGCCAAACTTAACAAGCGCCGCGACCGTCTGGGCGTACTGGAGCAGGAGTTGGAGGCGTGGAAGATCGAGCTGGAGGGCAAGGCTCGGGTCCTTGCCGAGGACCGTGAGGCCTTCGGGAGACGGAGGTGAAGGTCCGCGGCTTGCTAAAGTCGCTCTACGATAGTGGCCTGGAGAGCCCGCTGGCCAGCGCCGAGGACGGTCCCGCCAAGCTACTACCCTTCATGGTCCGTGCCCTTGAAGATGTCACCCTTGGCCTTGGCCCTACGGCCGAGGCCGAGGCGCGCGTCTTGTCTTCTGCAGCACTGACGCGGGTCCTTACGCACATCTACCTTCGCGATCCCAACATCGACCTCGACAGCCTGCTGGAGCCAGCGAGCGGCGAGCTTGCCGCTGCCGCTGCTAAGGCCGTGAAGGGTCGTGCGGAGGCTCTGTTTTCGAATTTCCGGGCCTTCAGCACCAAGCCGAAGCGAGGCGCTGCCGGTCCTGTGGCCCCACAAGGCGAACCCGCTCCGCGCAGCTCCGCTGCCAACGAATGACTCTGCTGCGGCTCCTGTTCTGCTTTCGGTTCCTGCAACATGCACCACGCCTCGGGGAGGCGTTTAAACTTGCATTTGGCGTCGTGATAACAGTTATGGACTGTAATATTTGCTTTTGAATTCCTTGAAATTTGTGCTCTTCCTACTTGCTTATGTTCTACGCTGGCAGGGCCCGGCCCCGCGCATACCTCAGCCGCCGTTAGCCCCGACCAGAAACCAGGACGGGGCCAAGGAGTGAGGGGCTACATGACAAGTTAGGCTCCTAAGTCGCGATGCTCAGGAGTCCCCCTTAGCGCACGAACAACAAGTAGGGAGGTGGGATGTGTGGGTGAATTTACCATTCTACGTCTGCAAAGCCCGGCCCCGCGCATACCTCAACCGCCGTTAGCCTTTCGGAACTAAGGAGTGAGGGGCTACGTGACCAGTTAGGCTCCTGAGTCGCGATGCTCAGGAGTCCCCCTTGATGCTCGAATGTCCTTCGTACCTTGGCTCCGCTCGGGGAGAGACACGCGACGAACCAGGCCCGAGGGGCCTGGCTGGGTGGCGTACGCCTGGGCGTGACCCATGCGCAGCCCCCGTGCCTAGCCCCCTCGCGTGGCACTCCCGAGGGGAGGCGTTACGATGAGGTCAGACACTGAGCTCGGGGCTCCCTGAGGTTGATGCGGCCGGGGCCACCCTCAGTTGTTTATCACCAGTGCGGAGCATAGCGCTTCCGTATGTGTACGGGCATAGCCGCTCCTCGGCAGTGTCGTCAGCTAGCGCGAAGCATGGTGCTTCCACTGGTGCGTGGGAGGGGGCTCCCCTCCGGGAGGAGCCCCCGGGGTGTGTACAGCCCCGCCCTGACACGTGGCCGGCACGGTAGGGCATGAGGAGGTGTATCTGGGTACCCGTGAGCCAGCGCGGGACTCACGGGGCCCTACCTCAAGGCGGGTTGCGCCTGGCACTGCGCCTTAACTTGTGTTCCTACAAATTTGGCCAGATGCCGATGCTCTACGTCCTCGGGCCCCGGCCCTCGAGCGAGTCTCAGCTGTCGCTGGTTTGTGAGGGCGCGATGCCGTGGACAAAACCAGAGAGTGAGGGCTGGAGAGCCGGTAGGAGCCCTGAGTCACGATGCTCAGGTAAACCCCCTTTAACGCGCAAGCTTGGTTAGTTGTCGACGCTCTACGTCCTCGGGTCCCGGCCCTCGAGTGAGTCTCAGCCGTCGCTGGTTTGCCAGGGCGCGATGCCGTGGACAAAGCCAGAGGGTGAGGGCTGGAGAGCCGGTAGGGGCCCTGAGTCGCGATGCTCAGGTACCCCCCCTTTAACGTGCAAGCTTTGTTCGATGCCGACGCTCTACGTCCTTGGGTCCCGGCCCTCGAGCTAGTCTCAGCCGTCGCTGGTTTGCCAGGGCGCGATGCCGTGGACAAAGCTAGAGGGTGAGGGCTGGAGAGCCGGTAGGAGCCTTGAGTCGCAATGCTCAGGTACCCCCCTTTAACGCGCAAGCTTGGTTCGATGCCGATGCTCTACGTCCTCGGGTCCCGGCCCTCAAGCTAGTCTCAGCCGTTGCTGGTTTGCCAGGGCGCGATGCCGTGGACAAAGCCAGAGGGTGAGAGCTGGAGAGCCGGTAAGAGCCCTGAGTCGCGATGCTCAGGTACCCCCCCTTTAACGCGCAAGCTGCCGACACGAAGGAAGAAGGGGTGCCACAGACAGGCACCAAATAACAAGCATGATGGGTCGAATGCATAGCTAGAAGATAAACACAGGAGGGATACATGCCACTGGGTCTGACCCGAGCGACTTGGGGATGATGCAGCCCGAGGGGTGCCCCCAACAAGGTAAGCTAAAAACATGAACAAAACGGATACACGCTGCAGGCACGGACCCATGCGGCCTAGGAATGATGCAGCCCTGGGGGCGCTCCCAGCTGGAAATGAAACTTGGAAGATGTCACCTGATAGTGTCGGCGACGAAGGGGTGTTGAAGCAGCAGAAGTAGCGGGCTGTGGGAGTCGATCTTCACGAGCCCCCAGGCCTAGGAGCCTCGGGGGGCTCCGGAGGCGCTGGTGGCTCCTCGTGAACCATCTCCATCTCCGCCAGGACCGCGGAACGCCTGGCCTCCTGAGCCTCCAGGATGCCTCTCATGAGGCGCTGGTGCACCACAACCGCGTTCGGCAAGCCGTAGGGCATGCGAATGTAGCTGTGGGGTGGGCCTTCACAGCGCCCCACGCGTGAGGGCCAGAAGCGCTCCTGAGAGGCGGCTCGGTTGAGCCCTGGGATGTCGATGTAGACACGCAGCCCACCATTCTCGCCTGGATGGGGAGCTGCGGCGGGTAAGTGGCGGCTGCCACTCATGACTCTTGACTCCTGCAACTCTTGTGTGACCTGACTGACGAACTCCTGAGGGCTTGGCCCTCCTTGCTTTGCTCCTTCCTGAGGGAAACGTGCTCTGAAACACGCCTCCAAGTGGTGCCCAAACGCCTCCCTCGTGACCTTAGCAAGGTCAGTGGCCCTCCAGGGGGGAGCCCCCGAGCCCTACTGGAGGAGGGCGTCGGGCGCGCTTTCCTATGCTTCAGAAGGAGGTGTCCCCCGAGCAGGTGCAGACACTGAGGGGCCTGCCTCCTGAGGGGTCGGGCCTGGCGATGTCTTCTTCTTCTTGGGAGCGGCTTCGGGGAGCCTCCCGCTCCCGCGATCTAGATCCTCAAGTGACGCGGCCTGAAAAGCTCGTTCCAGGGAACACACCGCGTCTCTTTCTTCACAGGGCACCGTGATGACTCCACCGCTTCCTGGAATCTTGAGGATGTTGTAGCCGTGATGAGTTACGGCCATGAACTTGGCGAGAGCTGGGTAGCCGAGGATGGCGTTGTACGACAGGTGGATGTGGGCGACGTCGAAGTCAATGAGCTCGGTGCGGTAGTTGTCGCGCTTCTCGAAGGTAACAGGAAGGCGGACCTGCCCTATCGGGATGGTGGAACCGTCAGCGACTCCTGAGAAAGGCTTGGTTGGCTGAAGCTGATCGTATGGCACTTGGAGATTGTTGAACGTCTCGATGGATAGGACATTGAGCCCTGCTCCGCCATCGATGAGGGTCCTGGTGACCTGCACATTGCTGATGATTGGGGAGCAAAGCATTGGGAGGACCCCGGCTATGGCCACGCACTTGAGCTGATCCGCTGAGCTGAACGTGATGGCGCACGCCGACCACCTGAGGGGGCGCGTGGCTTCAAGCTTGGGGAGGACTGCATTCACTTCGCGGGTGAACTGCTTGAAGATGCGTTGAGAGGCTGGGGCCTGAGCTCTGCCCAGGAAGCAGGCGATCGTGCGTGGCTACTGGAAGCCCCCAACCCCCTCGTCCTGATGATGGTCCTCATTTCTCCTAGGCTGCGGAGGCAGTGGAGGGAGGCCTGCGTTTACTTGCTGGCGATCCTCGCGAGGCTGATCCCTCCAGTCTCCCTCGCGAGGCTGATCCTGCCAGTGATCCTCGCGAGGTCGGTCGCGCCACCCTTGGCAAGGGCCGCGGTCTTCCCAGCGTCCTGTGTTCCTTCCTCCTCCTCGGCCGTAGCCACGATCTTACGGTCGGGGCGCCGGCCGACCCATCCTTCTCGCATGGCTCGGAGCTCTTGGCATTCGTTGGTGTTGTGGGTGTGGAGGTCATGGTACACACAGTACCGGCTGCCCTTGAAAGACTCGGGCTGATCTCTGCCCCGCTTGGTGTCTGGTTCTGCCGCGAGCACGGCAGCCCCCTTGCACTTCACGTCCTTGGCCTTGGATTTCTTCTCTTCTGGGTTTGCGGATGGCAACTCGAGGAGGGAAAGGCGCCCTTCCTCAGCCCTGGCGCACTTGGTTGCCAGGTTGAACAGCTCCAGGGAAGTGCACAGATCTTCATGCATCGCCAGCTCCTCCTTCATCTTGACATCACGCACGCCATCGGAGAAGGCCGAAATGATGGCCTCCTCGGTCACCCTGGGAATCTTGAGTCGTGCGCTGTTGAAGCGCTGGATGTACTTCTGCAGGGTCTCCCCTGGTTGCTGCTTGATGCGCCGCATGTCACTCATGGCAGGCGGCCGGTCACGAGTACCTTGGAAGTTGGCGATGAAACGGGTGCGCATCTCATTCCAGGAGGAGATCGTGCCTGGGGCCAGGTTCAAGAGCCAGGTGCGGGCCCCGTCCTTGAGTGCCATGGGAAACCAGTTCGCCATGACCTTCTCATCCCCGTTGGCGGCTTCGATGCCCAGCTCGTAGAGCTGGAGGAACTCCGCAGGGTCGGCCGTGCCGTCGTAGCGAGGGGGCAGGTCCGTCTTGAACTTGCAGGGCCACGTGACGCTGCGCATCTCGGTGGTGAAGGCGCGGCAGCCCGCTGTGGCCACGGGAGGCCTCTGGTGACGAGGAGCTTGTTCTTGCGGGCCCCCATGCGCTGCAGCTGGGAGCAGCGCGGGGTCTTGGCGTGCTGGAATGGGAGCGTGGTTGCGACGGACCGGAGCAGGGAGCACTCAGGCAGCTTCTTGGGGGCAAGGAACCTCTTGGCAGCTCCACTCTTGCTGCGCTGGCGCCGAACGGGGTGGGTTCCGTCCAGGGGCCACGCGCCTCGGGGCCAGAGCGCCTTCGTGAGGGGGAGGCGGCTGAGCTACCCCCGAAGCTTCATTGCCCGCGCAGGGCAGGGCGCGGTGCAGTGATAAGGACGGCGTGGGGGAGCACCCTGCGGCGCGGACGAGCTCGGCAATGCGGTCGAGCCATTCTTCGTAGACGTCGTCGACCGGGCGGTAGCGCAGGAGCTCGTTTGCCGCGATGAGCGCAGCCCGAGCCTCCATGGCCGCGTGGGGCGCGCGGGACGAGGAACCAACCGGGGCGAGCGAGGGAGTGGCAGTGCGTCCGTCTCGCCTCATGGATGGATGCTGGGATGATGCCTGCTGCTCGTTCCCCGCCGGGCCGGTGGCAACGTTGACGGCGGGCGACGGGGAACGGCGGGGGTGGCCGCCGACATGGGCCGTCTGGGCGACGCGGGAAGCGAGAGCAGCTCGGCTCTCGGCGCGGGCCCGTCGAGCGTCTGACATGGATGCGATGGTCGGTGAAGAGCAGGGCGGTGGAAGACAAATTCCCGCGCACCCCTACCTGGCGCGCCAAATGTCGGATTTCGGGTTCCGGCAGACCCTCTAGATTCAAACACTGGGGTGTGCGCGGAGATTCGGCCCTCTACCTACCTGCACCTCACCGCCTTGCTAGGAACTAAGCAATCAAAGGGACAACACAAGAGACACAGGGTTTATACTGGTTCAGGCCACCATTGTAATACCCTACTCCAGTGTGTGTGTGGTGGATTGCCTCTTGGGCTGATGATGAACAGTACAAGGAAGAACAGCCTCGCGAGGGTCTGTTCTTGGCTGGCGCGATGAACTGCTAGGGGAGTTCAGTCGCTCTCTCTTTGGATGCTTCTCTTGATGCCTCTACCCTGGGGGTGGCTAGTCCTATTTATAGGCAAAGGACCTGGGCCTCTTCCCAAATATTGAGCGGGAAGGGCGCCAACAATTGGCCATTTTGAAGGGAAACATCTAGTACACTTATCCTGACTAAAGTTGGTCCTCGCCTGCCAAAGGCTCTGGTGGTGACGCCGGCTTGGGCTCCACATGACTTCTATCCTGCCGTTCTGCTAGTCTTGGTCTTGTTGCACCGAAATGGATGCCTTTGCTTGATGCTCTCGCCTGCGCTTGCTCCCTTTGCACCAAAGAGGAAAGAAGGACACTGTGTGGGCTGGCGCCCGCCCGGCGCCCTTGGTCGTCATGGCTTGCGTCATGGGCACCTCGCGAGGTACCCTGCCTTGATCTCTCCGCCTCCTCGCGAGCCAGCCTGACGAGGCCGTGCCTGAGGAAGCCTCCTGTCGTCCAGCCCGCGAGGCTTGGCCCCTCACGAGGGTCTTGAGCTCGTGTTGATGAAGATGGGACATGCTGGGCCGCCCCTTGAGCCACGCCGCAGGCCGCAGGCAGGCAAGTCTGGGGACCCCCGTTCCTAGAACGCCGACACTGGTGTGCCAATTTGGGCATTAAGCTCGATTACGCCTCCGTCTATCACCCACAAACAAACGGTCAAGTCGAATGAGCCAATGGTCTTATTATGAGCGGCATTAAGCCCATACTAGTGCGGTCTTTTAAAGAATCAGAGAATCACTGGGTTGAGGAGCTCGACTCCGTACTCTGGGGGCTGCGGACCACGCCCAATCGCACTACCGGATATACACCCTTCTTCATGGTGTATGGCGCAGAGGCTGTGTTACCCTGCGACATTATTCATGACCCACCTCGAGTGTGCATGTATGAAGAGAGAGAGAGGCCGAGCTCGATCGGCAGGATAGCTTAGATGCTCTTGAGGAGGAGCGCGACATTGCAAAAGCCCGTTCCACAATATATCAAGAACAAGCATGGATATACCAAAGCAGAGAAGTGCGGGCCAAAACTTACAATGTTGGCGAACTTGTTCTACACTAACCGGAGAAGAAAAAGGACAAACTCAAGCCCAAGTGGGAGGGTCCCTTCATCATTGATGAAGTTCTCACCGGAGGAGCGTACCGCCTGCGTGATGCGTCAGACAATCGCCTAGAGCCTAATCCATGGAATGCGGCCAGACTCCAAAGATTCTATGCCTAGCGCCGAACTCTTTGTTTGTCTCCTTCTCCCTTTTTTTCTGTTATTTTTTCTCTCTTTCGGTTTTTCCTTTTTGTTTAGCCTTAAAGCTTTCGTGCGGCTAGATCGTGCACCTGCGACATACACATCCTAAAATATGTACGTCCATTATACCTGGGGGCTTCCTGTACAGAAGCTTATTATTATTATTATTATTTTTCTCCGAGCATTAAAGCTCACAACATACGTATCTTCTCCTCGTATGTACCTTTTCTTCGCCATTATATGCATCGATATGAGTTAAGTTTTGGCCAAGCTGGGTTGCCTGGCTCCCGTGCTTATGCCCTACGTTCCTGTTAGTTCGACTAGGGCATAAAGGGAGCACCTATGTAATTCTTATTGTCGGGTCATCCAGATGTGTACCTCAGACTGGGTGAAGCTGAAAGCTAGCGTTCTTAAGGAAATATTCAGTTGGCGGATTAAAGATGTTTTTTTACCGATTACATTATGAACCCCCAAATGTTAACTATACTACAGTTTTTTAATCACAGTTCGGACATGCACGATAAACGCATGCTCACCCAGGGAAAGGAACCCTTAACGAAACTATTCTCTCTCGAAGATGTTTCTTACTATCACAATGTAATATAACATAGCTAGCCGGATACTTGTCTGATCAAGCAACTATGACCCCTACGCCTGATTTCCACGCGTACCCCGGTCTATATCACCGAGCGGGTATTCGGAAACACTCCGCACCTTCGGGTCCAGAGGTCAAAGTGAAAAGGTCCACCATGACAATTGTTTTACAGTCCGGCTAGGGACAAATTTGTCCATTGAAGTGTGTAGTCACTTGGACTCAAAAACTTCTTCTTCTACGCCATCCAACATGTTGTCTAGCTTACAATCTTGCTGAGAATATTCTGTGGCTAATTTTACCTGGTCATACACCAGACTAACGAGAATCTCTTTTCCATCTGACCCTAAAGGTCCGACCCGGGCCATATGATTCAGATCAAGCTTGGTGTACCGTGTTTTCACCATGGCCCAGGCTTCTCATGCACCTTCCCGGCAGGCCGATATCTTCCATAATCGGAAACGCTGCCACGCTCCCTTAAATAGCTGTACAAGCTCCTCCATACTTCCTGGAGGGGAGACGGATGTCCATAAGGCCTTGGCAACACTCCGCATTGCCTGCCGAGCTCGCTCGTGCAGTTGCGACAGCTCTTGTAGCAGATCGCCTGAGGATCCGGACATCTCCTCTTTGGGACGGCCAGTCAGCATACCTACAGACATAATCCTATCAGTTCCTTTCCTTGCCGAATTACACGGAGGTTAGTTTGAAAACATACTAAATATGCCACTTCAAAGCCTCTTATTTTGCTTCACGGAGTCAGCCAGCTGGGCCCGCACATCTTTCAATTCTTTGCCTAGCTGGGTATTGGAATCCTGGAGTTTGTTTTTCTCCTCCCTGGCCCGTGTAAGTATACGTTCGCCAGCGGCGAGTTGCCTTTCAGTCTTTTGTGCGGCCGCTTGTGCGACTTCTGGTACCTCTCCTGGATTATCGGATGATACAATCGTCAGATATGCAACTGTGTTAGCATTCCTGGTATATATAATTCTGTTTTTTTCGATGGAGGGACACATTACCAGTTGAGGCCTTCTTGGGTTCCTCCAGTTTGGTAGTTGCAGCAGCTAGCTGGGTCCGACACTTTTCCAGCTCTTGAGACAACATGTTGTTATTCCCTGTGAGCACTTGGTTACGCAATGATCCTTAAATCAGTTGTACCAACTGTTTCAAGTATCGGGGGCTACTAGTATATATAATTATCAGATTTGTAGAAATGTGTACTTACCCGCACATCTTTCAAATATTGGCCAGCGGCTCTAGTAAGCCCATCTCGAGCAGCTTGGATGTATGCATCAGCCGAGTTGAAGGCGTTGAATGCCTCATTTGAAAAGCCGTGGTCTCGAAGAATGGCCCACCGGCACCGATGATTCATGGCGCTTTCTACTTGAGAGTTTGTAACGGATACATCATCAGAATCCTCTACAGAAGGACAATCTGGTGTCACTTCCGTGTCATCCTCTGCCCTAAAGGCAGGGTCTGGAATCCGGCTGGTGGAGGCATGACTGGCAGGATCCCCGGACATAGTCCGGCGAATGCTTTTCCTGATGAGACATCACAAAGAGTGTTACACTTCAATGTGACAGCCAAGGAGCGTATTTAAAATAAACCATGCCGCTTTGAGGAAGGATCGGTCATATTTTTATTTGCCTTCCTCTTTGAAGGCCTGCCCGGCGTAGGCCCCGCTCTCTTGTGAGCCGCCTTAGGTGCAGCATGGCGCGCCGAGCGCCTCCCCTTTAGAGCACGAGACAGTGCGGTGGGTGAGGCGTAACAAGTAAGCTCTTCTTGAAGAAATGTCTCCTGGTTACTTACATGTGAAGCAGGAAGAAGACCGGGATAGTCGGTGATGACGACCACTTCTGTGCCGTCATGGCTTGCCTGGTAAAACACCCCGTCCTCAAGCTCCACGAATATATCCGGATCCTCTTTGAATCCAGGGTCGAGGTCCCGGTTGTGGTCCTCTGGCTGTGGTGCAGGGCTCTTGAGCTCCTTGGTGATTTTCCGCCATTCCTGTTACAAATGGATGGATTAATGTCCATAAAAAGCAACTCAGGTAGCAGAATGAGAAGAGTAATGGGATTAGAACTCACCCAACTAGGAGGATTGTACATGGAAAATCCATCCTGACGCTTAATACAAGCGAATTCCTCTTTGTCCCCTTTGTATAGTTCGGCTAGTATTTTGGTCAAAGCGGCGGGAGTGTCTGGACCCTTCCGACCACACCAGGAGGCGTCATCTTCCCCATTATAGTGCCACATGGGAAACCTTCTATATTGAAGTGGCTGAACCCCTCACGCTATGGAAGTCGCCATTACCTCGACTATTGATAATCCGGACCGGACGAGCGTCTTTATCTTGCTCATCAATTGACGGACTTCCGCACTATCTTTCTTATCGAGGTTCCGAGGGCACCAGCTGTGGCGCTTCTTCAATGGAGCTCTTGAAAATTGGGGAAGATCCATTCGAACTGGGTCGGGAAGGGCGATGTCCCCGATATAAAACCATTCGGAAGGCCACTCTTTGGATGCCTTCTTCGGCATGCCGGACAGGTATCCAGTCCCGGCAACGCGCCACACTTCGGCTCCGCCTACTTCAAATATTGATCCCTCTTGGTTACGAGGGACGAGGCAGAATAGTTTCCTCCATAATTCAAAATGGGTCTCATAACCCAGGAATAGCTCGCAGAGGGCGACATAACCCGCAATGTGCAGGATGGAGGCAGGAGTAAAACTATGTAGTTGGAGGCCATAGTACTCCAGAAGGCCTCGGAGGAATGGGTGGGTTGGAAATCCCACACCTCTCAACAAGTAGGGAACAAAGCACACTCGTTCCCCCTGGATGGATTTGGGAAGTTCTCTGCCTAAGCCCCGCCGTTGAAGGGAATCAATCATGCTCGAACGCGGG
>NC_041383.1:593504819-593513372 GCF_002162155.2 Triticum dicoccoides
TTCACTAGCTGATTGTGGGATACAAAGCATCTCTCCCAATTGCCTTTTTTAGGGTCGTGGGGACGGGAGGAAGAACTGGGAGCACTGGCCATGTTGGAATGGTTTCTCCTAGCAAGCTCAGAGGATGCCTCGCTTAGTGTGGAATGGATCTGAAAATCCCAATCTCTTTAAATAGACGCCTTTCTTAGATGGACAGGGTGATATGTGCAAAAATGTCCCGACCTCTCATATTCTCTCAACACGTGGAAGCTGAAGACACGAAGGTGTGGAGGCCGATGAGCGCGGCATTAAATGGAAAGCCGAATACTGCTCTTTTAATCAGGTACTTTGAAGAATTCGAAGGAGGAACCCGCCTTGCAATGCCGAAGACAATCTGCGCGCCGAACACCTCATCATTGAAGCCTGGTTCGGGGGCTACTGAGGAAGTCCTGGATTAAGGGGTCCTCAGACAGCCGGACTATTTATGTGGTCTGGACTGATGGCCTATGAAGATACAAGACAGAAGACTTCGTCCCGTGTCCGGATGGGATTCTCCTTGGCGTGGAAGGCATGCTTGGCAACCGGATATGAAGATTCCTTTCTCTGTAACTGACTTTGTACAACCCTAGTCCCCTCCGGTGTCTATATAAACCGGAGGGCTTAGTCCGTGGAGGCAGATATACACAATCATAATCTCATTGGCTAGACTTCTAGGATTTAGCCATTACGATCTCGTGGTAGATCAACTCTTGTAATACTCATATTCATCAAGATCAATCAAGCAGGAAGTAGGGTATTACCTCCATAGAGAGGGCCCGAACCTGGGTAAACATCATGTCCCTCATCTCCTGTTACCATCGACCTTAGATGCACAGTTTGGGACCTTCTACCCGAGATCCACCGGTTTTGACACCGACACTTGCCTCAACCCATAAATGGATCTCTTGAGCTTGCATAACTTACTAGCGCTAGTCGGATAGACAAAAACCTTGGGCTGTATCATATACACGTCCTCGGTTAAATTTCCATGAAGGAAAGCCATCTTGACATCCATCTGGCATATCTCGTAATCGAAATATGTAGCTATAGATAGTACGATCCTCACCGACTTCAGCATCGGTACCGGCGAGTAAGTCTCGTCGTAGTCAATTCCTTGAACTTGTCCATAACCCTTAGCGACAAGCCGAGCTTTGTGGATCTGAACATTTCCATCCACATTGGGTTTCTCCTTAAGGACCCATTTGCAACCAATGTCAGTTATGCCAGGCGGCGAATCAACCAAGTCCCAGACTTGATTCTCATCCATGGACTTTAACTCGGATCTCATGGCCTCCAACCATGCCTCGGAATCTGGGCTCATGTAAGTGCATCTAGTGCCACCCCTAGTTGGTTTTGGAGTATTGACGACAAACCTGGTTAAGGGACTAATGTGTTTGTGAGAATTGCAGGATAACACAGGTAGTAGTCCCTCATTGATTCGGTTTACCTACCGGAGATGACCCCTAAAAATGTGTGAAGACATTGAAGACAATGGTGGTCTATGAAGCTAATCACGTTGAAGACTATGACATGAGAAGACAATGTCTGAAGACTATAGAGCGCGAAGACTTAGTTGTTTCATTGGTTCTTTTCTTCTTTGTTGAGTCATAGGAACCACCGCACTGTTAAATGGGGTCCAAGTGAACAAAGTCAAAATGACTGAAGTGATGCTCAACCAAATCCTATGTCTTCGAGCAAACACAATGAGAACAAATCTTATCCAGAGTCGGATGAGTCAGCTTTACTTGTAGCCCAAGTCTAGCTGCCGCGTGTGTTTGAAATCTGACTGTTGCGTCATGTGTCAGTTCCTTAGTGACCCACGGTCATTTTGGACAAATCAGGTTGGGTTGCCCAGTGGCTATAAATAGCCCACCCACTACACCATAAATTGTTGACTGCTCAGAGTTAGATACGGCTTTTGTCATTTGAGAGCAACCCACCTTCGAAGCTTTTGAGAGAGAATCCTTGCGAGGACAAAGCCCAAACCACCCAGAGCCCAAAGAGTGTTTGGCATCACTTAAGTCCTTCTGTCCGCGTGATCTGAAGACTTATTTCACTTGAGGACTGTGAATCCTCCAGCCGGTTAGGCGTCACGTTTTGAGCATCCAAGAGTCATTGTGGATTGCCGGTGAACGAAGTCTGTGAAGGTTTGGGAGTCTACCTTGAAGACTTACCAGAGTGATTGGGCGGGGACTGAGGGTCCTTAGCTCAAGGGGAATAAGGTGAAGACACGGTCTTATGAGTTGAATCTCAGCCTCCCTAACCAGACGTACAGTTGTCACAACAACTGGAACTGGTCGAACAAACTCCTGTCCTTCTGAAGTCACTGGTGCTATTTCTCTCTTCTCTTTGCTTACAGTTTGTCTTCGTGAAGTCATTGCCTGCTTGCATAATCTGTTTGACTTCACTGTGTGACTACTTGTTTTGATTGGCTTCATACTATCTTCCACCCTGATCTTTACTACCTAGCTGCTAATAGTCTTCGTGCTTTCACTTCATTGAATACTTGACTATGGCTTGTCTAGTGTAGTCTACCTAGCTGCTAATATTGTTGTTTGTCTTCAAAATTGCCATGTTTTGAAGACTTTCAAAAAAATCGCCTATTCACCCCCCTCTAGTCGATAACTAGCCCTTTCAATTGGTATCAGAGCAAGGTAATCCCTTGTTCTGTGTGATTCGGTTTAACCACCTGGAGTTTTAGCTATGTCGACTACAGGGATAATCAAGGTCTCCGCTGCATGCCCCATCTTCGATGGCACTGAATATCCCTACTGGAAGAATAGGATGCGCGTGCATCTTGAAGCCATTGATGTCGATCTGTGGTATGTCGTCAAGAATGGCGTTCCCAAGACTGGTGAAGGTGTCACCCCTGCTGATGTGAATAAGTTCATTCAACTGGACTCTACAGCCAAGACCATCATCTGTGGTCATCTGACCAAAGGGCAGTATGGCCGTGTGAGCTCTCTAGAAACGTCGAAGCTAGTCTGGGACTGGCTCTCCAAGGTCAATGAAGGCGTCTCAACTCAGCAAGATCAATGAATCAGTACTCTCCGCAACCTCTTCAACCGCTTCAAAAGACACGGCAATGAGAACGTCAAGCTCACGTTCGATCGCCTCACTGATATCACAAATGAGCTCTGTGCACTCGGTGCAACTGACATTACAAAGCATGAAATTGTGAAGACACTACTGCGATCTCTTGACAGCTCATTTGACACCTTAGCCCTGATGATACAAGAACGCCCTGACTTCAAGACACTCGATCCGTCTGACATACTTGAGAGGCTCAACACACATGAGTACTGGCTATGTGAGAAACACGATATCTATGGCCCCAACTATGGCCGAACTCGCGCTTTGAAGGCAAAGGTAGTCGCTTCCTCATCTGGAGAAGAATCTGACTGTAGTTCCGGTGATCCTAAAGACATTGGAAAGGAGCTTGCTATGCTTGTGAAGAAGTTCCAGAAATTCACTAGGAAGAAAAGCTTCAGAAAGTCTTCACGATCCAGCTCAAGGGATGATGAAGCTTCCACCCATGACGGCAAGAAAAGAACCTGTCACAAGTGCAAGAAACCTAGCCACTACATCTCTGAATGTCCAAAGTGGGACAATGAGAAGAAGAAGAAGAAGAGCAAAGAATATGATTCTGATGACAAGAAGAAGAAGAAATACTCAAAGTCTTCTTCCAAATCTTCCTGCAAGTCTTCATCACACAAGAAGAGCTCATCAGGCAAGGCACATGCTTTTGTTGGCAAGGAAATGGATTCAGAGGAGGAGTCTGCTTCGGAGGAGGCGGTGGTAGAGTCTGAGGAGGAGTCCGACTCTGGTATCGCAAGTCTGGCTCTAGCTACAGCTTACGTCGCCAAGTCCATCTTCAACACTGAAGACAATGGCTCCATCACCAACGTTGATGACGATAATGACTCGACTCCCACCTTCTACTTCATGGCACGTGGTGCCAAGGTAAACTCTCGTGATGCTTACTTTCAAACATCAAGTGAAGATGTCTCTAATGGTGAATCCAAACCTAGCTACAAAAAACTTGCTAAAATTGCAACTAAACAACAGAAAGCTATGGAACATATTCAAAAATTGTTAGACAAAAGCGATGACCCGTTGGACGCAGAAATGACCAAGACTCAGTCCTTAATTGAAGACATAAAAAATCTTCATGTTAAGTACCAGGAACTTGAAGGTCATCATGAAACGCTCTCAACATCTCATGAAAAGCTCTCCTATGATTATCTTCAAAGGAAGAAGGAACTCGAGAAGTTGAGATTGGATCATGAAGATCTTCAAAAGGAAAATGAGTCACTCCACACTGAACAGATTAGTTCCGCTCAGGAAGGATTTGAACCACCATGCCTAAAATGCATTGAGCGTGATAACACAACCTCTGTTGCTGAATGTTCTACTGCTACTGTTGAGATATCTTCGACTGCTGATGTGGTAACTAACCCCTCTGTTGAGGATGTCACTTCTATTGCTGATGAGAATGCCAGGTTGAAGACACTGCTTGAGACAGGGATGTACAAAAGCCTCAAAGGGCATCAAACATTATGTGATGTCCTCAAAAAGCAGATTCTGAACCAAAACCCTAGAAAAGAGGGTGTTGGGTTTGGAAGAAAAATGAATGTCGATGGGTCATACTGGAAGCCTGGGCAGTACCCCAAAACCATCTGGGTTGCTGCAAAGGAACCTTCAGTGGATCCATCCACCTTATCTAGCTTCACTTGTGCTAACCCTATTATCATTGATGAATCCTTTGATGCAAACTATAAATTCTTTAAGAATCAGAATGGTGAAGTGTTTGCCAGGTACATTGGTACTAACTGCAGGAATGGGCCACCTATGAAGAAGATATGGGTACCCAAAAGTTGTCTTGAGAATCTTCCCGTGAATGTCATCATGACACCACATGTGAAGAAGACAAACCCCAAACCAAAGGCGTCATATGGTCCAAAAGCTTCGTACAGACCGAGGACTCATCTGAGTCACCCTAACGTCAATGTTTTGCAGGAAAATCATACTCAGACCCATGAATATGAGCGTGTTTCATTAAACTGCTATGTTCATAGAACCAAGAACTTTTCTGCTTATTCATATGAGTATTATTCACCCACTGCAAGGCTATTTACTAGGGCTCCAAGGCCGAAGTTCTCAGATGCTGCACTTAGACTCATTGCTTCTAAGCCACCCCTGAAGATGTGGGTGGTTAAGAAAACTTAACTCTCTTTTGCAGGGAAAGGTCTCTAGCCGGAAATCAAAGGCGTCCAAAGCTAATGCTGGAGACATTAAAAATCTTGTAGGGCACAAGATAAAATGCCCAAATGGTCTTACTATGTATTTCACTCCAGATTTCCTTGAGACTCACCCTATCTATCCTAACCAAGACCTGAATTTCCATGTTCCACTTGTTCGTCAAATGTTTCTGCTTCACAACTCGGTTGGTGATGCCTATCCCCCAAACTGCACTGTAGGCTACGACACCTCGTGCTTCAGAATGAATTATGGATAGTGGATGCACTAATCAGATGACTGGCAATCGAAGTCTTCTGATGGATTCAACGCTACGTCCTTCAAACAAGAGTCACATTGCATTTGCTGACACTGGTAAAAGCAAGGTATTGGGTCTAGGTAGAGTTGCAATATCAAGGGATCGGCACATGGATAAAGTGATGCTTGTTGAATCCCTTGGTTTCAACTTAATGTCTGTCTCAATGCTTTGTGAGTTAAACATGATTGTGCTATTTGGAAAATACCGCTGCCTTGTACTGATGGAATCTGACAAGTCTCTAGTCTTTGAAGGGTATCGAAAAGATGATCTGTATATGGTAGATTTCTCAGCAGGACCACAGATGGCCGTATGTCTTCTAGCAAAAGCTTCGGAATGCTGGCTTTGGCATCAAAGGCTAGGGCATGTTGGCATGAGGAACTTGCACACTCTTGCGAAGAAGAAGCATGTTGTGGGCATCGAAGGCGTCAAGTTCAAGAAGGATCATCTGTGTGGTGCGTGTGGAGCCAGAAAGATGACAAGAGCCAAGCATCCCTCGAAGACAATCATGACTACGTCTCAACCCTTCGAGCTGCTGCACATGGACTTATTTGGCCATACTCACTACTCTACTCTCAATGCTACTGCTTGCCTCTATGGCTTCGTCATTGTTGATGATTACTCTTGATACATGTGGGTGCATATAATTCAAACGCTTTTCCAATCGTGCCATGACGAACTATGGCATCAAGATCAAGCATATCAGAAGCGATAACGGCACTGAGTTCAAGAACACGGGACTCGACCTGTACTTGGATACCATGGTTATCACTCATGAGTTCTCTGCTCCTTACACACCTCAGTAGAATGGCATCACGGAGCGCAAGAACAGAACTCTTATTGAGATGGCCCGAACGATTCTTGATGAGTACAAGACTCCATGGAAGTTCTGGCGTGAAGCCATTGACACTGCATGCCATGTCATCAACCGTGTTTATCTCCACAAACTTCTGAAGAAAACCTCTTATGAGCTCCTGACCGGTAAGAAGCCAAACGTAAGTTACCTCAGAGTATTTGGTGCTAAATGCTGGATCAAGGATCCATATCACACTTCTAAATTTGCACCGAAAGCACATGAATGTTTTATGCTTGGTTGCAGAAAGGATTCACACTCCTACAGAGTCTTCAATCTCTTTCACTATAAAGTGGTTGAAACTGTGGATGTGCGGTTCGATGAGACTAACGGCTCGCAAAGAGAGCACCTGCCAAATGTGCTAGATGAATTATCCCCTAGCGAGTCAATCAAGCAAATGGGAACTGGAGAAATCATACCCTCTGAGATTCAGACTGAAGAAGAACTGATCGTTTCTGCATCCACTCAACCTAAAGACAATGCTCAACCTGAAGATAATCCTCCAAGTGATGACATTGATCAGAATGAGCAAAATCTTCGTCCTGCTCATCCTCGTGTTGCAAATGAAGTACAAATTGAGAAGATGACCGATAGCCTCAATGCACCTGGTCCACTCACACGTTCGAGAGCTACACAAAGAGCAACACAAGTTACCAATTTCTGTGGACATTTTGCATTCGTATCAATATTAGAACCCAAGAAAGTCACCGAAGCCTTCATGGAACCCGAATGGATTCAAGCTATGCAAGAAGAGCTTCAACAGTTTGAGTTGAATAATGAGTGGGAACTGGTCAAGCGTCCTGATCCTCGAAAGCACAATATCATTGGCACCAAATGGATATATCACAACAAGCAAGATGAGCATGGTCAAGTGGTCAGAAACAAAGCTCGTCTTGTTGTACAAGGTTACACTCAAGTGGAAGGAATTGACTTTGATGAAACATTTTCTCCGGTAGCAAGGCTTGAAGCCATTCACATATTGCTTGCCTATGCAAATCATCACAACATCCTTCTGTATAAAATGGATGTGAAGAGTGCTTTTTCTCAATGGAAAGATAGAAGAAGAAGTATATGTTGCACAACCTCCTGGCTTTGAAGATCCAAAACATCCTGATATGGTATAAAAGCTCAACAAGGCACTGTATGGCCTCAAACAAGCCCCTCGTGCTTGGTATGACACGCTCAAAGACTTCCTGAAGAGCAAAGGCTTCAAACCTGGTTCACTAGATCCTACTCTCTTCACGAAGACATGTGATGGTGAACTGTTTGTGTGCCAAATCTATGTGGATGACATTATCTTCGGGTGCACCAACAAGAAATACAGTGATGAGTTTGGTCACATGATGCAAGAGCAATATCAGATGTCCATGATGGATGAACTGAAGTTCTTTTTGGGTCTCCAAATCCGTCAGCAACACAACGACATCTTTATCTCTCAAGAAAAATATCTCAAAGATTGCCTGAAGAAGTTTGGAATGCAAGATTGCAAAGGATACACGACACCAATGCCAACCAAAAGTTATCTGAGTCCCGACGCCAATGGTAAAGAGTTGGATCAAAAGGTATATCGCTCCATGATTGGTTCTCTACTTTACTTATGTGCATCTAGGCCAGATATAATCACTACAAAAAAAGACACATCCGTGACATTTTGGGCCGAACGAATTTTTTTCTGTCATACATATGACACTTCTATGACGATAATTGTGACAAAACCCGGTATCATCATAGATGTGGTGGGCTCCTACTTCTATGACAAAAAATCATGACAGAAAATGGGCTTTTCGTCCTGGGCGGGCCGGAGACGCACCTGCATGACATTCTTTGAGCCATCCATGATGGAAAAAACCGTGGTAGAAGCGATGGCGAGGAAAATTTCGGGGAGTTCCCTATTACGGTGGGAGGTCGGGGGCCGAGCGATGCGCATTTCTCTCGTACACGTACGCGCGTGTGTGCGAGGCGTTGGCTCTAACTGAACCCGAGCGAGGCGTTGGGCTCTAACTGAACCCGAGCGATTGCACTACAGGCTACGCATTACTGAACCCGAGCGATCGATCGATGGCTGTTAACTGAACCCGATCGAGCGATTCCTTCACTACTGCTGCTAACTAAAGCCGACCGATTGGAT
>NC_041383.1:593513703-593516207 GCF_002162155.2 Triticum dicoccoides
GACGATGGAGGGGTGCCCGTGGAGGGGTGGATGAACAGGACCCCATGGTGTGGAGGGCTGGATGAATAGTAGATGGTGGAGGGGTGCCCGTGGAGGGGTAGATGAACAGGACCCCGTGGTGTGGAGGGCTGGATGAACAGTAGATGGTGGAGTGGTGCCCGTGGAGGGGTGGTTAAACAGTAGCCGATGGAGTAGCACGCGGTGGAGGCTGGATGAACAGGAGCCCGTGGAGGCTGGAGGAGGCCGACGGTAGCCCGTGGAGGCTGGAGGAGGTCGACGGTGGAGATGAACAGTATCCCGTGGAGTCCCGTTTTGTGGTATGCCACACCCCTCCCGATGAACAGGACCCACGTTTCGACTGTAGTTCTCCAACACAAGTCCATTTCATCTATTTTGCGGTACGCCACACCCCTCCCGATCAAGAGGACGCCCGTTTCGACCGTAGGATGTCACATCCCTAGTCTGGTATGACTTAGACTAGCTAGCCATTTGTGCATCATATTTAAATTCATTTAAATTTGAAATGAGGATTGGTGGAACCCTCAGAATCATTTTTGAAAATGACCCAAATAAAAATTTCTCCAAAAGGGTCCAAGAAAATGCTCATGATGCCCTCTAAAAATATTGGACAAAGATAAAAATCAAAACAATATTTTTAGGAGCTCATGGATATTTATTTTGGCCATTTGGATTAATTCGATAAATATTTGCATTGGAAATATATTTCTATATATATGAAATATGGTCCAAAAATTATGTCATTTATAAAGGAGCTCTGGAATAATATATCTAGCTCCTGCAAAAACTGGCATAAGGTAATAAATTGATTTAGTATTTTATTAAATCAAAACAAATGTCAGAAAAAAAAACAGAAACATAAATAAAAGAAGGAGGGGCTTACCTGGGGCTTCCCCTGTGCAGCCCAGCCGCAGCAGGCCGGCCCAGCCAGCAGGCGGCCCAGCCCACCTGGCCCCCCCTCCTCTGTCGTCTTCCTCCCCGACAGGGGGACGGCGCGTGCCCGACGCGCGCGCACCGCCGCGCCGCGCCACCTCCTCCCTCCCTGCCTGCCTGTCCTCCCCTCGTCGCTCTGGATGGACCGAACGACGCCACGCAACGCCCCGCACCTCTCTCCCACTCTCTCATTCCTCCCCCTCCCCTGGTTCTCTCTCCCCCTCGCACACCCGAGCGCCATCGCTGCCGCCGCTCGCCGTTGCCGTGGCCACCGGCCTCCCCTCGCCTCCCCGACACGCGCGGAAGCTCCGCCCCCTCGCCCTGAAGCTCCTCGTCGAGCCACGCACCTCCGGATGGCCTCCATCGCCGCCATCGCCATCGTCTTCATCCTCGGGCTCCGCCGTCCGCCGCCGTCGATTCGCCGTCACCAGGTCTCCCCCGACCCCGCTGTGCTGCTCTGCGTGATCGCCGTGAGCATCTCCCTGTTTCCCCTCTCTTCTCCCCCTCGTTCCCGTGTCGTAGCCGTCGCTACCACCATGGCCGAAGCCATCGCCGCCGCAGCCCCTCGCCGTCGTGGCCAGAGCCACCGCAGCTCGTGCCTGCACCTGCCACCGCGCTCAGTAGCCTCCCAGAAGTCCAACGCCTCCGCCCGCAGCTCCTGCCATGCCCCGCAGCCCGTTCCCGCTCGAAGCCGAGCTCCGGCAGCCGCCCCGAGTTTCGCTCCGGCGAGCTCCGCCGCCCCCGCAGCCTCCCGCATGAACCACTAGTTGCGCGCGAGCCTGGGCTTCGCGTGGGTGGTCTCCGCCGCCCGAATGGTCGCTGGAACGGCGATCCCGAGCCCCTCCGCCGCGTTTGCTGCCGCCGGCGGCTAAACGCCGGCGTTTTAGCCCCGGTTGACCAGGGGGTTTGACCTCCCCTGGCTCAATGACAGTGGGCCCCGTCGGCAGGTGATTAGCTTAGTGCTAATCACCGCTAACTAACCCCCCTGACACTGACAGTGGGCCCCAGCGCCACTAATTTCTAATTAGGATTAAATTAACCCCTGTTTAACCCCCCTGTCACTGACGTGTGGGTCCCACACGTCAGGTTTGACCCGGACCAGCCCAGTTGACCGCTGACGTCGTGCTGACGTCATGCTGGCGCAATAATATGATTTCTGGAATTAATTTAAATCAGAAAATTCCAGAAATTGATTTAAACTTCAAAAATTCATAACAATTCAACCGTAGCTCAGATTAAAATAATTTATATATGAAAAATTATCAGAAAAATGCAATCTTTCCATCTGTACTAGTTTCATGCATGACAAACCAACTTATACATGCTGAATATGAGAAACACATTATGGCATATATAAGAGACTTAATTTAGTAATGCATTTGAACCTTTGGTTCAAATGGACTTCAAACCAAATGTTTACTAGTTGCATTAGCTCAAACAGCATCACATCTACATGCCATGCTCATGCATCATATTGTTGCATATGATTGTGTATTGATTGCCGGCACCGTTCCTTCTCGATAGGTCCTGCTCCGGAGACGTTCCAGAGTACC
>NC_041383.1:593516217-593534870 GCF_002162155.2 Triticum dicoccoides
GTCTGTGAAGCAGTGCCTCCCTTGTTGTTTTACCAGGCAAGCAAACCCCCTTGTTCATTTCGATAAAACCCTACTCTCTCGCTCCTGCTCTCAGTTATTGCATTAGGACAACAACGGTTCATCTGCTACTTTGTGCTGCGGTAGTTGAACCCATTCCTCTGCATGACCTGTCATTGCCACAGTAAATAGTTGAAACCCACTAGCATGTGTAGGAGTTGATTGAAGCCATGTTGTGTTCCTACCATGCTATGCCTGCTATTGCTTAGAGTTGTGTCAGGTCTGATTCATTGGGAATGAATTGGAGGGTCACGATATGTTCTGATGCTGAGAGTGAAGTGTGTGAACACGATTTGGTAAAGGTAGCGGTGAGAGGCCATGTAGGAGTACATGGTGGGTTGTCTCACTGGAACCGTCCTTAAGCACTGAGTTCTATGTATGTTGTCCAATGACTCGATACTACCACACATTGGAATGCTTAAGTGCCCCTCTCGACTTATTAGCCAACTTGATCTCTGTCCAGGAGTCGCAACTAGTTTCTGGTGTTTGTAGGTAGTGCTATTTTTCTACCAAGTGGCACCCGGCAGGGTGGGCTTGGGACAGACTAGGCACACGTGGCCTGGTGTACCGAGTGGCACCCGGATGGTGGGCTCGGGAACCCTGTACACATCGTTTGGGGCCGTAAGCGACACCCCGGCCGGATCTCCTTGCGGATGGAACCCGAATAGGCGATAAACCTGGACTAGAGTCTTGTGTGGTTAGTCAGGTCGTGGCCGACACCCTCGCCAGGCTTCCACTTGAAGGTTGCCGAGATACATGACGTGTACATGGCGGTAAGTGGCGAGAGCGTGTGTGAAGAAGTACACCCCTGCAGGGTTAACATGATCTATTCGAATAGCCGGGTCCGCGGTTATGGACTTCTTGGATGCTTACATGGTACATAGACAACTTGAAGTGGATACCCTAAAATGCTCAAGACATGTGTGAGTGCTATGGATGGCCTTCTCGTAGGGAGACGGGGATGAATCCATAGTAGTGTATTGTGTGGTGATTAGTGGACTCGTGTACGTTGTCTCACCTCAAGAGTTTCTGGTAGTCGTAGAACAGGATAGCCACAGAGTCAAAGCTGGCTTGCTGCCACTAAACCCCACATTACCTCTTGATACAGATGCATGTATGATAGGATCTGATGTAAGTCTTGCTGAGTACCTTTGTACTCATGTTGCTTTATTTATGTTTTTGCAGCGGAGACTTCGGTCTTACTAGGGTTCTCATGGACTTCGACTAGTAGCTAGTACCTCAGCTACGATCTTGATCGGATGTTGTAGATAGTCAGGCTCTTCAGCCTTTTTCATTTGTAGATGTCTGTACCCAGACATGTAATGCTTCCGCTTGTTGCTTGTATGCTCTGTATGATGGGTTTTGTGACCCCTGTTTGCAATAAATGCTATGATGGCTCTTCTGAGCCTTTATCTTTTTGAGTTGTTGAGTTATGCTGTGATGCCATGTTGTACAGCACATACTTGCATGTTATGCGTACGTGTAATGTGTATTGCTATGTGTGGGATCTGACTATCTAGTTGTTTATCCTTAGTAGACTCTCTTTCCGGGAAATGTCTCCTAGTGCTTCCACTGAGCCCTGGTAGCTTGCTACTGCTCCGGAACACTTAGGTTGGCCGGCATGTGTCCTTCTTCGATCCCGTGTCTGTCCCTTCGGGGAAATGTCACGCGATGAATACCGGAGTCCTGCTAGCCCGCTACAGCCCGGTTCACCGGAGTCCTGTTAGCCCAGTGCTACAGCCTGGATTCACCCGCTGATGACCGACACGTTCGATGCTGGGTCATGGATGCCTGTCCCTGTAAGTTAGTGCCACTTTGGGTTTACGACTAGCCATGTCAGCCCGGGCTCTTTATCATATGGATGCTAGCGACACCATCATATACGTGTGCCAAAAGGCGCAAACGGTCCCGGGCAAAGGTAAGGCGACACCCGTGGGGATACCGTGCGTGAGGCCGCAAAGTGATACGAGGTGTTACATGCTGGATCGATGTGGCATTGAGTCGGGGTCCTGACAGCGTTGGTATCAGAGCCTGACTGCCTGTAGGATTACCAGGCCAAACTGGTCGAAGTCGAGTCTAGAAATTCCTTAGTTATGTAAGGGAATTGATTGTGGGTTGGAACGTAAGGCTCTTTTTCTCCTTATACCTCATGACCTTCTGATCTGAGTCGTCCTATCTTTCCGACGGGATTAAGGAACTAGGCTTCTCTTCCGTCTATCAGGATCACGTGTTACTACTCCGTAGTTCCATAGGATTGGTTGATCAGAGTCATATCCCAGTTTTGGGTATTTCTGGTGTAGTCTGCTTAGTATGGTCTCAGAACCTTGAGTAATGCTGATGAGTATGTTATTGCCCCATTTCAGTAGGATGTCTCATTCTGAGCATTTTACTGCCGTTATGCCGCCGGAATTTCCCTAGGAGTTCGAGTGATACTAATCCCTTGTCCTACATTCTACAGTCTATAGTTGATGCTGATTCCGTCCTTGGTTTCGTTTCTCAGGATGTCATCAGCTAAGCGAAGTTCCGTCGCTCGTAGCCAGAACCACGGAGATGGTAGGAATGAGGATCCTCCTGACCAGCCTTCGTTGACAGAGTTTATTTTAGAAATGGAGAGGAACAAGCGTGAGTCCAACCGCTTGTTGGCACGTATCGAGGAGAACACGACACATCAGTTCAAAGGGTCTGCTACCATTCATGATTTCATCCGCTTGCACCCACCCACTTTTCATCATTCCATCGAGCCACTCGATGCAGATGATTGGCTCCGTAGCATCACTCTTAAGCTGCATTCCGCGAGCGTAGCTGAAGATGACAAGGTCACCTATGCCACATACCACCTGGAAGGTCCTGCTAGTCTTTGGTGGCAGAACTATGAGACTTTGCTTCCAGCCGGCCAGATTCCTACCTGGAAGGATTTCACTGAGGCTTTTCGTGAGCATCACATTCCCCAGGCCCTTCTTGATCGCAAGAGAGAAGAGTTCTGTAGTTTCACCCAGAGTAAGATGGCTGTTGATGCTTACAGCCGAGAGTTCGAGAACCTCGCCCGTTATGCCACAGAAGAAGTGTCCACGGACGCCAAGAAGCAGGCTAGGTTCCGAAAGGGTCTCAACCCCAAGTTGCGCCGTGATCTCCACCTGCATCATTGTGATACATTCCAAGCTCTTGTGAACAAAGCCATTAATGCAGAGACAGCTCAGCTCACTTACGAGGAGTCTCGTAAGCACACCCGTGATTTGGGATCTTCCTCCGGTTCTAGTTCCCAGAAACGCCGGATTTGGGTTCCAAACTCCGCTCTTCCTTCCGGTTATGCACCGAGGCCATCCTATGTGGTGCCTTCCCCAGCTCGGTCATATGTTCCACCCAGGCCTACTGGTAGACCGCTTGTCAGTGCGGGTCCACGTCCAACCTCAGGAACTTGCTTCACATGCGAGAAGCCAGGACACTATGCACGTGATTGCTCTCAGACTAGTTATGCTCCACCCCAGCCCGAGAAGACTGTTGGCTGTATTAAGCTATCACGCAAGATGATCAGTGTCAAGTCAGTTCCCACTGAACGTGGATGTGTGCATCACGTCTCAGCTAAAGACGCTCATGATGATCCAGATGTCGTTCTTGGTACACTCCTTGTCAATTGTCACCCAGCATCAGTTCTATTCGATACTGGAGCATCTCACTCCTTCATTTCTGAAGGCTATGCTCGTTTGCACGACATGTCATTTTGTGATATGCCAACTCCGCTTGAAATCCAAACCCCAGGGTCTAGATGGCAGACCACCAGAATCAGCCATGGTAACGAAATCCTTGTTGACAGACTTGTATTCCTTGCATCACTTGTAGCCCTCAAGTCCTCAGATATTAACATCATCTTGGGTATGGACTGGATGACAGCTCATCATGCCAAGATTGATTGTTACACCAGATCTGTTCAGCTTACACACCCATCTGGCAAGATAGTCACCGTCTCCACTAGAGTTGCAAAGCGTCAGCTCTATTCTCTTAATGCCAGCCCTCTTCCAGACCTTGAAGATATTCCGGTAGTCCGTGACTTTCCGGATGTCTTTCCAGAAGAACTGCCAGGTGTTCCACCTGACAGAGATGTAGAGTTTGTCATAGATCTTATTCCCGGAGCAGCTCCAATCTCCCGGAGACCTTACAAGGTGGCACCCTTAGAACTAGCCGAGCTTAAGAAACAACTCGATGAGTCCTTGCAAAAGGGTTTCATCCGTCCTAGTTCTTCTCCTTGGGCTTGCCCCGTCCTCTTCGTCAAGAAGAAAGACGGTACGGACCGGATGGTTGTAGATTATCGTCCCGTTAATTTGGTCACGATAAAGAACAAGTATCCGCTTCCCAGGATCAACGACCTGCATGATCAGCTCGCTGGATCCTCAGTCTTCTCCAAGATGGATTTAAGGTTAGGCTACCATCAAATCAAGATCAGAAACGGGGACATTCCCAAGACAGCTTTTGTCACTCGTTATGGTCAATACGAGTACACCGTCATGTCCTTTGGCCTAACCAACGCCCCAGCCACATTCTCCCGCCTGATGAACTCGATCTTCATGGAGTACTTAGATAAATTCGTCGTGGTTTACCTCGATGACATTCTTATTTACTCGAAGAACGAGGAAGATCATGCCGAACATCTTAGACTTGTGTTAGAAAAACTCAGAGAGCACCGCCTTTATGCCAAGTTCTCCAAGTGTGAATTTTGGTTGCTAGAAGTGACCTACCTAGGCCACGTAATCTCTGGTAAGGGCATTGCTGTCAATCCCGAGAGAGTTCAAGCTGTTCTCGATTGGACTCCACCTGAGACCGTTAAACAAGTTAGGAGTTTCCTTGGTCTAGCCAGCTATTGTCGCCGCTTTGTTGAAAACTTCTCCAAAGTAGCCAAACCCCTCACGGAACTTCTTAAGAAAGATAAAAAGTTCGAGTGGTCCCCACAGTGTGAGTACAGTTTTCAGGAGCTGAAAAGACGCCTGACTTCTGCTCCCATACTTGTGCCACCGGATTTCACTAAAGACTTTATTATCTACTGCGACGCCTCACGACAGGGACTAGGTTGCATTCTTATGCAGGATCGTCATGTGATTGCCTATGCATCTCGACAGTTGCATCCACATGAGGAGAATTACCCTACACATGATCTAGAGCTTGCAGCCGTAGTCTATGCACTTAAGACCTGGCGACATTACCTCCTTGGTAAACGTTGCGAGATCTACACTGATCACCAGAGTCTCAAGTATATCTTCACCCAACCAGATTTGAACCTTAGGCAAAGACGTTGGTTGGAGTTGATTACAGATTATGATCTAGGGATTACCTACACCCCAGGCAAAGCCAATGTCATGGCTGATGCGCTAAGCCGTAAATCTTATTGCAACAATCTCATGTTGCAGCAAGGCTAACCACTTCTCCATGAGGAATTCTGTAAGCTTAACCTTCACATTGCTCCTCACGGATTTCTTTCTACCTTGGTGGCGAAACCTGCTCTTGAGGATTAGATCATAACTAGCCAGCAATATGATACGGGTATTTCTCGTATCAAGGAGAACGTTAAGAAGGGAGTTGCTGGTAGTTTCTCTGTTGATGCTCGAGGTGTTGTTTTCTTTGAGAATCGCTTGGTGGTTCCCAAGAATCAACATCTGCGACAATTGATTCTTAAGGAGGCGCATGAATCTCCTCTCACGATTCATCCCGGTAGCACTAAGATGTATCAGGACCTACGCCAGAGGTTCTGGTGGACTAGGATGAAGAGATAAATCGCTCAGTTTATTGCTAACTGTGACGTTTGTCGTCGCATTAAGGCAGAGCATCAGAGACCTGCTGGCACCCTTCAGCCTTTAGCTATTCCTGAATGGAAATGGGATAAAGTTAGTATGGACTTCATCACCGGCTTTCCCAGGACCAAGAGAGGAAATAACGCTATCTTCGTAGTCATTGATCGTCTCTCCAAAGTGGCTCACTTCCTTCCTGTTCGAGAGAGTATCACTGCTAGTCAGCTTGCTGACTTATACATTTCTCGAATAGTGTCACTTCATGGTGTTCCACTAGAGATCAATTCAGACCGTGGCAGTCTTTTCACTTCTCATTTTTGGGAGAGTTTCCAAACTGCCGTGGGAACCCATCTTTCCTTCAGTACCGCTTTCCACCCTCAGTCGAGTGGTCAGGTGGAACGGGTCAATCAAATTCTCGAAGACATGCTCAGAGCTTGCGTTATCTCATTCGGTATGGATTGGGAGAAATGTCTTCCTTTCGCCGAGTTTGCTTATAACAATAGCTACCAATCCAGCCTCAAGAAAGCTCCTTTTGAGGTTCTCTATGGACGAAGATGTCGAACACCTTTGAACTGGTCAGAAACCGGTGAAAGACAATTCTTTGGACCGGACATGATCCAGGAGGCAGAAGAGCAAGTTCGCATCATTCGTGAGAATTTGAAAACAGCCCAGTCTCGTCAGAAGAGTCAGTATGATCGTCATCATAAGGATATGACTTATGAAATTGGCGACCAAGCTTACCTTCGGGTTACTCCTTTGAAGGGTACCCATCGTTTCGGTATCAAGGGCAAGTTGGATCCTCGTTACATTGGTCCTTTTCGCATTCTCGCTAAACGAGGAGAGGTTGCCTACCAATTGGAACTACCCCCACATCTTTCTCGAGTTCATGATGTCTTCCACGTCTCTCAACTCAGGCGTTGCTTCTCGGATCCTATCCGCGAAGTGGACCACGAAACGCTTGATCTCCAAGATAACCTCACATACCAAGAGTACCCGGTTCGCATTCTTGATCAAGCAGAGCGTGTCACTCGACGTCAGAACATCAAGTTTCTCAAAGTTCAGTGGTCTCATCATTCCGAGAGAGAAGCTACTTGGGAGCGAGAAGATCGTCTTCGACTGGAGTACCCCACTTTTTTTTCCGTCGACCCCTGAATCTCGAGACGAGATTCTTTCAAGTGGGGGCGAGTTGTCACATCCCTAGTCTGGTATGACTTAGACTAGCTAGCCATTTGTGCATCATATTTAAATTCATTTAAATTTGAAATGAGGATTGGTGGAACCCTCAGAATCATTTTTGAAAATGACCCAAATAAAAATTTCGCCAAAAGGGTCCAAGAAAATGCTCATGATGCCCTCTAAAAATATTGGACAGAGATAAAAATCAAAACAATATTTTTAGGAGCTCATGGATATTTATTTTGGCCATTTGGATTAATTCGATAAATATTTGCATTGGAAATATATTTCTATATATATGAAATATGGTCCAAAAATTATGTCATTTATAAAGGAGCTCTCGAATAATATATCTAGCTCCTGCAAAAATTGGCATAAGGTAATAAATTGATTTAGTATTTTATTAAATCAAAACAAATGTCAGAAAAAAAACAGAAACAGAAATAAAAGAAGGAGGGGCTTACCTGGGGCTTCCCCTGTGCAGCCCAGCCGCAGCAGGCCGGCCCAGCCAGCAGGCGGCCCAGCCCACCTGGCCCCCCTCCTCTGTCGTCTTCCTCCCCGACAGGGGGACGGTGCGTGCCCGACGCGCGCGCACCGCCGCGCCGCGCCACCTCCTCCCTCCCTGCCTGCCTGTCCTCCCCTCGTCGCTCTGGATGGACCGGACGACGCCACGCGACGCCCCGCACCTCTCTCCCACTCTCTCATTCCTCCCCCTCCCCTGGTTCTCTCTCCCCCTCGCACACCCGAGCGCCATCGCTGCCGCCGCTCGCCGTTGCCATGGCCACCGGCCTCCCCTTGCCTCCCCGACACGCGCGGAAGCTCCGCCCCCTCGCCCTGAAGCTCCTCGTCGAGCCACGCACCTCCGGACGGCCTCCATCGCCGCCATCGCCATCGTCTTCCTCCTCGGGCTCCGCCGTCCGCCGCCGTCGATTCGCCGTCACCAGGTCTCCCCCGACCCCGCTGTGCTGCTCTGCGTGATCGCCGTGAGCATCTCCCTGTTTCCCCTCTCTTCTCCCCCTCGTTCCCGTGTCGTAGCCCTCGCTACCACCATGGCCGAAGCCATCGCCACCGCAGCCCCTCGCCGTCGTGGCCAGAGCCACCGCAGCCCGTGCCTGCACCTGCCACCGCGCTCAGTAGCCTCCCAGAAGTCCAACGCCTCCGCCCGCAGCTCCTGCCATGCCCCGCAGCCCGTTCCCGCTCGAAGCCGAGCTCCGGCAGCCGCCCCGAGCTTCGCTCCGGCGAGCTCCGCCGCCCCCGCAGCCTCCCGCATGAACCACTAGTTGCGCGCGAGCCTGGGCTTCGCGTGGGTGGTCTCCGCCACCCGAATGGTCGCCGGAACGGCGATCCCGAGCCCCTCCGCCGCGTTTGCTGCCGCCGGCGGCTAAACGCCGGCGTTTTAGCCCCGGTTGACCAGGGGGTTTGACCTCCCCTGGCTCAATGACAGTGGGGCCCGTCGGCAGGTGATTAGCTTAGTGCTAATCACCGCTAACTAACCCCCCCTGACACTGACAGTGGGCCCCAGCACCACTAATTTCTAATTAGGATTAAATTAACCCCTGTTTAACCCCCCTGTCACTGACGTGTGGGTCCCACACGTCAGGTTTGACCCGGACCAGCCCAGTTGACCGCTGACGTCGTGCTGACGTCATGCTGGCGCAATAATATGATTTCTGGAATTAATTTAAATCAGAAAATTCCAGAAATTGATTTAAACTTCAAAAATTCATAACAATTCAACCGTAGCTCAGATTAAAATAATTTATATATGAAAAATTATCAGAAAAATGCAATCTTTCCATCTGTACTAGTTTCATGCATGACAAACCAACTTATACATGCTGAATATGAGAAACACATTATGGCATATATAAGAGACTTAATTTAGTAATGCATTTGAACCTTTGGTTCAAATGGACTTCAAACCAAATGTTTACTAGTTGCATTAGCTCAAACAGCATCACATCTACATGCCATGCTCATGCATCATATTGTTGCATATGATTGTGTATTGATTGCCGGCACCGTTCCTTCTCGATAGGTCCTGCTCCGGAGACGTTCCAGAGTACCCGTCTGTGAAGCAGTGCCTCCCTTGTTGTTTTACCAGGCAAGCAAACCCCCTTGTTCATTTCGATAAAACCCTACTCTCTCGCTCCTGCTCTCAGTTATTGCATTAGGACAACAACGGTTCATCTGCTACTTTGTGCTGCGGTAGTTGAACCCATTCCTCTGCATGACCTGTCATTGCCACAGTAAATAGTTGAAACCCACTAGCATGTGTAGGAGTTGATTGAAGCCATGTTGTGTTCCTACCATGCTATGCCTGCTATTGCTTAGAGTTGTGTCAGGTCTGATTCATTGGGAATGAATTGGAGGGTCACGATATGTTCTGATGCTGAGAGTGAAGTGTGTGAACACGATTTGGTAAAGGTAGCGGTGAGAGGCCATGTAGGAGTACATGGTGGGTTGTCTCACTGGAACCGTCCTTAAGCACTGAGTTCTATGTATGTTGTCCAATGACTCGATACTACCACACATTGGAATGCTTAAGTGCCCCTCTCGACTTATTAGCCAACTTGATCTCTGTCCAGGAGTCGCAACTAGTTTCTAGTGTTTGTAGGTAGTGCTATTTTTCTACCAAGTGGCACCTGGCAGGGTGGGCTTGGGACAGACTAGGCACACGTGGCCTGGTGTACAGAGTGGCACCCGGATGGTGGGCTCGGGAACCCTGTACACATCGTTTGGGGCCGTAAGCGACACCCCGGCCGGATCTCCTTGCGGATGGAACCCGAATAGGCGATAAACCTGGACTAGAGTCTTGTGTGGTTAGTCAGGTCGTGGCCGACACCCTCGCCAGGCTTCCGCTTGAAGGTTGCCGAGATACATGACGTGTACATGGCGGTAAGTGGCGAGAGCGTGTGTGAAGAAGTACACCCCTGCAGGGTTAACATGATCTATTCGAATAGCCGGGTCCGCGGTTATGGACTTCTTGGATGCTTACATGGTACATAGACAACTTGAAGTGGATACCCTAAAATGCTCAAGACATGTGTGAGTGCTATGGATGGCCTTCTCGTAGGGAGACGGGGATGAATCCATAGTAGTGTATTGTGTGGTGATTAGTGGACTCGTGTACGTTGTCTCACCTCAAGAGTTTCTGGTAGTCGTAGAACAGGATAGCCACAGAGTCAAAGCTGGCTTGCTGCCACTAAACCCCACATTACCTCTTGATACATATGCATGTATGATAGGATCTGATGTAAGTCTTGCTGAGTACCTTTGTACTCATGTTGCTTTATTTATGTTTTTGCAGCAGAGACTTCGGTCTTACTAGGGTTCTCATGGACTTCGACTAGTAGCTAGTACCTCAGCTACGATCTTGATCGGATGTTGTAGATAGTCAGGCTCTTCAGCCTTTTTCATTTGTAGATGTCTGTACCCAGACATGTAATGCTTCCGCTTGTTGCTTGTATGCTCTGTATGATGGGTTTTGTGACCCCTGTTTGCAATAAATGCTATGATGGCTCTTCTGAGCCTTTATCTTTTTGAGTTGTTGAGTTATGCTGTGATGCCATGTTGTACAGCACATACTTGCATGTTATGCGTACGTGTAATGTGTATTGCTATGTGTGGGATCTGACTATCTAGTTGTTTATCCTTAGTAGACTCTCTTTCCGGGAAATGTCTCCTAGTGCTTCCACTGAGCCCTGGTAGCTTGCTACTGCTCCGGAACACTTAGGTTGGCCGGCATGTGTCCTTCTTCGATCCCGTGTCTGTCCCTTCGGGGAAATGTCACGCGATGAATACCGGAGTCCTGCTAGCCCGCTACAGCCCGGTTCACCGGAGTCCTGTTAGCCCAGTGCTACAGCCTAGATTCACCCGCTGATGACCGACACGTTCGATGCTGGGTCATGGATGCCTGTCCCTGTAAGTTAGTGCCACTTTGGGTTTACGACTAGCCATGTCAGCCCGGGCTCTTTATCATATGGATGCTAGCGACACCATCATATACGTGTGCCAAAAGGCGCAAACGGTCCCGGGCAAAGGTAAGGCGACACCCGTGGGGATACCGTGCGTGAGGCCGCAAAGTGATATGAGGTGTTACATGCTGGATCGATGTGGCATTGAGTCGGGGTCCTGACATAGGAGGTCCGTTTCCTCCGTTTTGCGGTACGCCACACCCCTCCCAATGAACAGGACCCCCGTTTCGACCCTAGGAGGTTCGTTTCCTCTGTTTTGCGGTACGCCAGACCCCTGCTGATGAACACGACCCCCGTTTCAAACGTGGCTGGTCGAACACAAGGCTGTTTCCTCCGTTCCACGGTACGCCAGGCCTCGTTTCCATCGCCTATTCCGTCCAAGCCCTCCCGATGAACACGACCACGCATTCCGTTTCGACCCAGCCAGTTGGCTCCCACGCATTCCGTTGCCTCCCGATGAACACGACGCATTCCGTTGCCTCCCCATGAACACGACGCATTCCGTTGCCTCCCCATGAACACGACGCATTCCGTTCCCTCCCCATGAACACGACGACGACGCTGTTTCTCCGTTCCGACCCAGCCATGTTCACGAGCCCTGGCCGTACATATGCGCGAGTAGGCGTTCGAGACCCCGCCCGTATGTACGTACGTGGCTGTATTTTCTTTCTTGCACCCGGGCCATTGTACGTACATATACATGCTACATGCGCGCCTCTACTATGACACGTGCGCGCCTCTACTACGACACGTGCGCGTCTCTACATCGATCAGTATATACGTACACGTTCGCGACCAGAATGACAATGCTACGTACGCTTCGACCAGGTGGCTCCCGACTGTCAGGCACTTCCTTGCCTGTGAAGATGTAGCTGGTGGGTCCCAGCAGTCAGGGGGGCGAATCGTTTTTTTGCCCGGACGCATTTCCTTGCATGCGAAGATGTAGCTGGTGGGTCCCAGCAGTCAGGGGGAAACGTTTTTTCATGAAATACGGTGGACCGTCTGGTGGGTCCCCGCTGTCAGGTGGAGGAATCATTATTTTGCGCATAATAAGGAGGCACTTCCTTGTTGCGGCCATGGACCCAGCTGTCAGCCTCTCCACGTACAGTCCACGTCCGATGGAAGTCGTTCCTTGACCATGTTGATCACGCCGCACCGAGAGCACCACAGCGGTGGACGACGGCGAGGCCTAGGAAGGGGACGACTCGGAGCCTGGGAAGACGCAACAGTGGATGCCCATGCGAAGAGGAGTACGAGGGTTCACTGGTTCGGCTGTGGTGTGAGGCTGCTGTCGCCGCAGAATAAGAGGGGGTGTGGGTGAGTAGAGGGATGGCCTGGCCAGCGGTGGGAGTAGTAGGGGGCGGTGAGGCCTCCGCGGCATCACAGCCGGCCACGGGAGGCAGGAGCACGCAGCACGACCGGCGCTGGTTTGGGCGACTGGAGCAAGAAGACCAGAGGTTGAAGAAGCACTACGGCCGTTGGATGAACATCGTACGGTAACAGGAGCTAGAATCGTTCATATTGACTAAGTTGACAAAGCCCTCCGTCCCTGTCAACTTGTTAGGCCCACAAGTCAGCCTCCCACTATGCTGGGTTCCAGCTGGCAGGGGGAGTATTCATTTTTTTTGTGTGTAATAAGGACACACTTCCTTGTGTGCGAAGATAGCTGGTGGATCCGACATGTCAGAGGGGGCACGTTTTTTTCGCGAATACAGAGGCCCTTCCGGTGGGTCCCAGTTGTCAGGTGGAGGAATCATTATTTTGCGCGTAATAAGGAGGCATTTCCTTGTGTACAGCCGTGGACCCAGCTGTCAGCCTCTCCATGCATAGTCTACTTCCGATGGTGTCGTTCGTTGACCACGTTGACCACGCCGCACCGAGCGCATCCAAGGTGGTGGACGACGGCGAGGCCCCGGACAGCAACGAGCCGGAGATGGGAAGACGCAGGAGTAGAGTCGCAGACGGAGAGGTGTATGAGGGTTAACTGGTTCTAGTGCGGTCTGGTTCGGCAGTCGGTGGAGAAGAACAGGAGGTGTGGAGGGGTGGAGGGATGGCCTGGCCAACGGTGGAGTAGCGCTTCATAACGAAGCATGCTAAGCAGAGCTGCTAGCAGCAGGAGGCGGGAGGTGGTCCCGGCGGCGCTGGAGGAAGAAGACGAGAGACTGAAGATGGATGCCGGTCGTTGGATGTAAATCCAACGGCAAACATGTCAGAATCATTTGTTGACTAAATTGACAACGACTTGCATTGGCTTCGACCTATTGGCCCACATTTCAGCCTCCAAAAATGTGGCACGTATTCAACCCATTTTTTTCCAGAATTTACAGTCTTTTTTTGCGCGGTAGAATTTACAGTCAATTTGATCTTTTTTTTGAATTACAACCATTAGCTGGGCTGGGTGAACAAATAATGTAGCGTCCATGCAGCCCATTTATTTTATTTCCTAAAAAATTAGAGGCCATTTGCACTTTCTCGAAATACACAATTTTGCTGGGCTAATTCTAATTATAATGTTGGGTTGGGCCAGCAACGTTATCAAAAAATAAAAAGGGGCCGAGCATTTTGTTATAAATATATTTAAATAATAAGTGATATTATTACATTCATCCTTAAATCTTACCAAGCTTTTGTACACAATCACTAGGATTTTCGTGCCAAAACAATCCAGGATTTTATTTGTTAAGAAATTATTTTTATAAGTTAATAAGATGTGGGATATTGTTTTCTTACATATGTAAGTATCTGTTAAATATATGATGACAATAAAAATAATATATAATAACATATAAAATAATTTAAATATATAAAATATAGTTAGAAGGGAAACATAAGTTGGACCTGGTGTTCCTATTCTTATATAGAAAAATAGAACAGACCTTTGTGTTTTCTTCAAAAAAATACATAAATTGGGCTGCCAAAAATAAAACCTTGGATGGGAGGTCCATAGGCCGGTCGATACATGATGGCCCTAAGAAAATACAAACAGGGCTATGGACCTCCCATCCGAGGTCGTGGGCTGCGCATGTTAAAAATGAAAGCCTAGATAGAGTAGCCCAAAACCATGTCCAACACTTGCCAAAACTTCGTCCCTCATTTTCGTTGTGTTTCGCACACTAGACATTGTGTGGGAATTTTGACTGTGCATCATATGAAGATGTGCTATGCATGAATGTTGATCAGCATGATGTTAACTGGCTGGTAGTTCCATTTTTGACCATGAATAAAACTTCCAACATGATGTTAACCCTGTTTGAAAAGGCCGTGTTAATATAAATGCTCTGCCTCTGAAAGTTGCAGTTTCTTATCTGAAACTGAAAGTTGCAGTTTCTTATCTGAAACTGAACTTGCAGTTTCTTATCTGAAACTGAAACTTGCAGTTTCTTCTCTGAGAATCACATTGTCTGCACTTTTATACTCCTATGAAACTACGTTTTTTAAGTGCTAAAAATAGATCTATAGAATTCATAAAATACTTCATATGCTCAATACTGCAAATCTGAAATTCAAAAGACATTCATATCTGAAAGTACTCTCAAAATACACAACACAAAACAGAATTCACAACCTGCAAATACTAACAACCCTAAGCTCCTCTTGACAATTCACAACCTGCCCGACTATTGGGCTGGGTGGGGGGGGGGCATGTCGGCGTTCTGGGAACGGGGGTCCCCAGACTTGCCTGCCTGCGGCGTGGCTCAAGGGGCGGCCCAGCACGACCCATCTTCATCAGCACGAGCTCAAGACCCTCGCGAGGGGACAAGCCTCATGGGGAGGACGACAGGGGGCTTCCTCAGGCACGGCCTTGTCAGGCTGGCTCGCGAGGAGGCGGAGAGATCAAGGCGGGGAAACTCACGAGGTGCCCATGACGCAAGCCATGACGACCAAGGGCGTCAGGCGGGCGCCAGCCCGTGCAGTGTCCTATTTTCCTCTTTGGTGCAAAGGGAGCAATTTCAGGCGAGAGCATCAGGCAAAGGCATCCGTTTCGGTGCAACAAGACCAAGATCGTCGCAACGGCAGGAAGGAAGTCATTGTGGAGCCCAAGCCGGCGTCACCACCAGAGCCTTTGACAGGCGAGGACCAACTTTAGTTAGGATAAGTGTACTAGATGTTCCCCTTCAAAATGGCCAATTGTTGGCGCCCTTCCCGCTCAATATTTGGGAAGAGGCCCAGGTCCTTTGCCTATAAATAGGACTAGCCACCCCCAGGGTAGGGGGATCGAAGGATGGAGATCATCATCTAGAAACCAGCAGAGAAAGAGCGACCGAACTCCCCCGAGCAGTTCATCGCACTAGCCAAGAACAGACCCTCGCGAGGCTATTCTTCCTTGTATTGTTCATCATCAGCCCAAGAGGCAATCCACCACACCACAAACAAGAGTAGGGTATTACACCACAATGGTGGCCCGAACTAGTATAAACCCTGTGTCTCTTGTGTTGTTCCTTTCATAGCAGTGAACCCTCGTACTCCTCTTCGTGTCAAGAAGGCGCCGTGGGCCCAAGGCGCATGGCCCCTAGGCGGAACCCACTCCGTCCGGCACCAGCGCAGCAAGATCGGAGTTGCCAAGAGGTCCCTCGCCCCCAAGAAGCTGCCCGAGTGCTCCCTGCTCCGGCCCGTCACGATCACGCTCCTGTTCCAGCATGCCAAGACCCTGCGCTGCTCCCAGCTGTAGCACATGGGGACCCTCAAGACCGAGCTCTTCGTCACCAAAGGCCCCCCGTGGCCACCGCAGGCTGCCGCACCTTCACCGCCGGGCTGCGCAGCGTCACGTGGCCCAGCAAGTTTTAGCCAGACCTGCCTCCTCGCTACGACGGCATGGCCGTCCCTGCGGAGTTCCTCCAGCTCTATGAGCTGGGCATCGAAGCCGCCAACGGGGATGAGAAGGTCATGGCTAACTGGTTTCCCATGGCACTCAATGACGGGGCCCGCACCTGGCTCCTGAACCTGGCTCCTGGCACGATCTCCTCCTGGGACGAGATGCACACCCGTTTCATCGCCAACTTCCAAGGTACTCGCGACCAGCCACCTGCTGTGAGTGACATGCGCCGCATCAAGAAGCAACCAGGGGAGACCCTGCAGAAGTACATCCAGCGCTTCAACAAGGCGCGCCTCAAGATTCCCAAGGTGACCGAGGAGGCCATCATCTCAGCCTTCTCCGATGGTGTGCGTGATGTCAAGATGAAGGAGGAGCTGGCGATGCATGAAGATCTGAGAACTTCCTTGGAGCTGTTCAACTTGGCAACCAAGTGCGCCAGGGCTGAGGAAGGGTGCCTTTCCCTCCTCGAGCTGCCAGCCGCAGACCCAGAAGAGAAGAAGTCCAAGGCCACGGACGTGAAGCGCAAGGGGGCGGCCGTGCTCGCGGCAGAACCAGACACCAAGCGGGGCAGAGATTAGCCCGAGTCTTTCAACGGCAGCCGGTACTGTGTGTACCACGACCTCCACACCCACAACACCAACGAATGTCAAGAGCTCCGAGCTGTGCGAGAAGGGAGGATCGGCCGACGCCCCGACCGCAACGATCGAGGCTACGGCCGAGGAGGAGGAAGGAACGCAGGGCGCTGGGAAGACTGCGGCCCTCGCCAAGGGTGGCGCGACCGACCTCGCGAGGATCACTGGCAGGATCAGCCTCGCGAGGGAGACTGGAGGGATCAGCCTCGCGAGGATCGTCTACAAGGAAACGCAGGCCTCCCTCCACAGCCGCCGCAGCCAAGGAGAAACGAGGACCATCATCAAGACGAGGGGGCTGGGAGCTTCCAGGAGCCGCGCGCGATCGCCTGCATCCTGGGCGGAGCTCAAGCCCCAGCCTCTCAACGCATCTTCAAGTAGTTCGCCCGCGAAGTGAATGCAGTCCTCCCCAAGCTCGAAGCCACGCGCCCCCTCAGTTGGTCGGCAAGCGCCATCACGTTCAGCTCAGCGGATCAGCTCAAGTGCGCGTCCACAGCCGGAGTCCTCCCGATGCTTTGCTCCCCAGTCATCAGCAACGTGCAAGTCACCAGGACCCTCATCAACGGCGGGGCAGGGCTCAACGTCCTATCCGTAGAGATATTCAACAATCTCCAAGTGAATTACGATCAGGTTCAGCCAACCAAGGCTTTCTCCGGAGTCACCGATGGCTCCACGGTTCCGATTGGGCAGGTCCGCCTCCCTGTCACCTTCGGGGCGCGCAACAACTACCGCACCGAGCTCATCGACTTCGACGTCGCCCACATTCGCCTGCCATACAACACCATCCTCGGGTACCCAGCTCTCACCAAGTTCATGGCCGTGACTCATCATGGCTACAACGTCCTCAAGATGCCAGGAAGCGGTGGAGTTATCACGGTGCCTTGTGAAGAAAGAGACGTAGTGTGCTCCCTGGAGCGAGCTTTTCAGGCTGCATCACTTGAAGACCCAGATCATGGGAGCGGGAGGCTCCCAGAGACTGCTCCCAAGAAGAAGAAGACATCGCCAGGCCCGACCCCTCACAAGGCAGGCCCCTCAAGGTCTGCGCCTGCTCAGGGGGCACCTCTTTCTGTTGCATAGGAAGGCGCACCCGGCGCCCTCTTCAAGCGAGGCTCAGGGGCTCCCTCCTGGAGGGTCACCGACCTTGCTAAGGTCACGAGGGAGGCGCTTGGGCACCACTTGGAGGCGTGCTTCAAAGCACGTTTCCCTTAGGAAGGAGCAAGGCAAGGAGGGCCTAACCCTCAGGAGTTCGTCAGTCAGATCACGCAGGAGTTGCAGGAGTCAAGAGTCATGAGTGGCAGCCGCCGCTTACCCGCTGCAGCTCCCCATCCAGGCGAGGATGGTGGGCTGCGCGTCTGCATCGACATCCTAGGGCTCAACCGAGCTGCCTCTCAGGAGCGCTTCTGGCCCTCACGCGCGGGGCGCTGCGAAGGCCCACCCCACAGCTATGTTCGCATGCCCTACGGCTTGCCGAACGCGGCCGCCACGTACCAGCGCCTCATGAGGAGCATCCTGGAGGCTCAAGAGGCCAGGCGTTCCGCAGTCCTGGCGGAGATGGAGATGGTCCACGAGGAGCCACCAGCACCTCCAGAACCTCCCGAGGCTCCTGGGCCTGGCGGCTCGTGAAGATCGGCTTCCGCAGCCCACGACGTCTGCTACGTCAACACCCCTTCGCCTTCAACGCTATCAGGTGACATTCTTCAAGTTTCGTTTCCAGCTGGGAGCGCCCCCAGGGCTGCATTATTCCCAAGCCGCGTGGGTCCATCCCTGCGGCATGTATCCCCTTTTTACTTTCTGTTCCTAGCTCACTTTGTTGGGGGCGCCCCTCGGGTAGCATCATCCCCAAGTCGCTCGGGCCAGACCCAACGATGTCTGCCTTACCTGCATCTATCTAAATGAACTCGCTTCTTCGTGATTAACATGCTTGACCTAGTTGCCCGCTCAACTGACACCAACCGATGGAGCTGCTCCCCAACGGCACGACGCTTGCGCATGGGTCCATCCCTGCAATGCCAAAAAACCTGAATGGCTGAGCTCTGGCCGTGGCAGCCCCGCACAGCGCCACCTCGTCAGGCCTTCAGTGCCTCGTCACCTCTCCAAAGCAACCAACGGCTGACCGCCGCTTGTCATAGCGGACTCTTGTTCTTCTTGTGGTGGGCCTGCAGGATCCCTTCAAGGAGCAGTGCCAGGCAAGGCCCTCATGGCGTCTTCTTCACCCTCGTCCGTGCGA
>NC_041383.1:593535059-593542007 GCF_002162155.2 Triticum dicoccoides
GCATCGCGACTCATGGGCTCCTACTGGCTCTCCATCCCTCACCCTCTGGCCTTGTCCACGGCATCGGGACCTAGCATACCAGCGATGGCTAAGACCTGCTCGAGGGCCGGGACCCGAGGACGTAGAGCAGAAAGGGGAGCAAAGGTGAGAGCGAAGAGGCACGCGGGGACCTCGCCGGGCAACCCCTCGCCGGCCGATGCGCGGACCTAGCGCCGCACCAGGAAGCAGTTCCTGACTCTCGAGATAAGTCACCCTCCGGAAACACTAGCTATCGCAGCACCGTCTCCGCATCCAATGCAATCCCGTGTTAGCAACGTCGCGTTCCTTTCTCACCGAACGAGGGCTGCTTGAGCGCTAAAGGGGACCTCCTGAGAATCATGACTCAGGGGCTCTTATTGGACCCGGGCCGCTCACCTCCTCGCCTTGACCACAACATCGCGACCTGGCATACCAGTGACGGCTGAAGCCGCCTTGGGACCGGGACCTGTCGGCGCAGAGCACCAAGCCCTCGCGAGGTTCGAAAGGAAGAACTAAGCTAAGACGGAATAAGCATCTCGCACTACTTCATGGCAAGGACTATATTAACAAACAGAGCCACATGCATCTTACAAGCCCCCACGGGGTGCGCTTTCCGATTCCTCGCAGGGAACAGAGGGAACATGTCCTAGAGAACGCTAACTACGCATGCCTCCGCAAAAGACGCCATCATCAATAGTGGGCCATCAAGCACCGGCGCCAACCTCATCCAGATCAAAGGCGGCGGCAGCCTAACGAGCCCGTCCTGCACCGAGAGCAGTGCAGGCTCGGGGGCTCATAGCTGTCGTCGCTCGTCTCTGGAGTCCCGAAGAGCTCGGCAGAGTCGTTGGATCCTCTAGCGCCCCCGCCGCCTGAGGAGCCGCTAAGGGAGCGGACGGCGAGCCTGGTCCTCGCTGTGGCAGGGCCCCGACCACCTCTCTCAGGGCAACACTCCAGCCGGCGTCCGTCCGCGTCGAAGACCTTGAAGAGTATCATGGAAGCGCCATCGTACTCCAGGTGGATCGCGAGGGCGCCCCTCGTCCTGCAGACTCGGGCGATCTTGCCCCAGCCTCGAGTCATGAAGACTTATCCCGGGGCAACGACCTCGACCTCTGCTTCGGTCGAGAGGGTGTTGCAGCCGGCGTGCTGCAACCAAAGCTCCAAGTATCCCCCCTGCGGCATCACGAAGGCGAAGGAAGGAGGAAGGCGAATCCAAGACCGAGGAGGCATGGCGGCGTGGAGCACAAACTCTCGGGAGGAGCCCTCGGCGTGAACTCCAGGAGGGACAACGCGCACCGCCGTGACCCGCCGGCGCCGACAGCGGAGTCGTCCATGGCGCTCGACATCAACTCCAACAGGGCCCTCAAGGTGGGTGTACAAGGGTAGCGGGAACCCTGGCGGCGGCCGCTCGCACCAAGGCCTCGACACCTCCTGTCGGGCGCCCTCACCTCGACAGCATAGGGCTAGCCGTTTCTTCGGCGGAAGCGGGTGGGGACCCTCTCGGGGAGCCTTTCCCTTCTCTTCCGCGGAGAACCGGCAGATCGGAGCCATTGCGGCAAGATGGAGCAAGGACGGAGAAAAAGGAGAAGCAAGGAGAGATGGACTAGAAGGGCATGTGCCGTTCCGTACTTATAGCCGGAGGAGGCCAACCGCCGGCCTCCACGATCGCAGGTAATCATGACCCGCTTTGCATGCAGGGACTTGTCAATTCATGCAGTCACCGAGGCATCGTGGGGGAGTAGGGCCACCCATGACCAACCAACCGCCACGCGACGCCCGAGGCCGCAGGCTGTTAGGGCCCGCGGCGCTTCACACTTGCCCCTTCGCTTCTCTACTCAGCCAAGTCCGGGCGCGCCTTGGGCCCGGGGGCTACAGTTGGCGTTCTGGGAACGGGGGTCCCGAGACTTGCCTGCCTGTAGCCTGCGGCGTGGCTCAAGGGGCGGCCCAGCACGGCCCATCTTCATCAGCTCGAGCTCAAGACCCTCGCGAGGGCCTCGCGGGGAGGACGATAGGGGGCTTCCTTAGGCACGGCCTCGTCAGGTTGGCTCACGAGGAGGCGGAGATATCAAGGCGGGGTACCTCACGAGGTGCCCATGACGCAAGCCATGACGACCAAGGTCGCCAGGCGGGTGCCAGCCCGCGCAGTGTCCTCCTTTCCTCTTTGGTGCAAAGGGAGCAAGCACAGGCGAGAGCATCAGGCAAAGGCATCCGTTTCGGTGCAACAAGACCAAGACCATCGCAACGGCAGGAAGGAAGTCATTGTGGAGCCCAAGCTGGCGTCACCACCAGAGCCTTTGACAGGTGAGGACTAACTTTAGTCAGGATAAGTGTACTAGATGTTCCCCTTCAAAATGGCCAATTGTTGGCGCCCTTCCCGCTCAATATTTGGGAAGAGGCCCAGGGCCTTTGCCTATAAATAGGACTAGCCACCCACAAGGTAGGGGGATCGAAAGATGGAGATCATTATCTAGAAACCAACAGAGAAAGAGCGACTGAACTCCCCCGAGCAGTTCATCGCACCAGCCAAGAACAGACCCTCGCGAGGCTGTTCTTCCTTGTATTGTTCATCATCAGCCCAAGAGGCAATCCACCACACCACAAACTAGAGTAGGGTATTACACCACAATGGTGGCCCGAACTAGTATAAACCCTATGTCTCTTGTGTTGTTCCTTTCATAGCTTAGATCCTAGCAAGGCAGTGAGGTGCAGGTAGGTAGAGGGCGTAATCTCCACGCGCACCCCAGTGTTTGAATCTAAAGGGTCTGCCAGAACTAGAAATCTGACAGGGCAGCCCCCTCCTATTCCTCGGCGGTAGACAACCGCCCCGTGAGACGACGTGAACGGCGAGGGAGACGATGGCGGGGAAGCGTCATCGGGCCAACTGCTTTTCTCCTCTTGCAGTTGGGTTCGGTTGACAAAGACTACACCGGCTCGCTCTGGCAGGACACCCTCACAAACGGCACCCTGTAGATGCTCGATCTTTCAATCTCTGGTGGATGCTCCATCTGGGATCGATACTCCCACCACCGCTCCCTCATGATCGGATTCGGTGAATCTGTTTGCTCCATGGCCCAGAGGAGCAGCTCTATGTACTCGGGCACGACTCCCTCCGGGAGTATCGCCGCCTTTTCGCTCTGTTGCAGATATTTGGCCATGGATGTCGCCATCGCTGCTAGTTGGTCCTTGTTGTCAAACCAAGACTGTATCTCCAACATCCGAGCTAGCTTCATAGGGTCGCTGTCTACGATCCTCACGTATCTGTTGTACTCCTCCATCGATCTACTTCTCCACAGCACCTTCACTCGCCGGCGGTGGTTTTTGAATGGAAGAGGAGAGGAGCAGCGCTGGTTTTGGATTAGAACGGGAGAGGAGCGACGCTGGTTTTGGACTGGAACAGGAGAGGAGGGGCGGTGGTTTTGAAATGGAAGAGGAGAGGAGCGGCGCTGGATTTAGATTGGAACAGGAGAGGAGAGGCGGTGGTTTAAGAGGAGAAGAGCGGAAGAGCGGCGCTGGTCTTGGAAGTATTCTTTTGTTGTTTTGCATATTTTGGGTCAAATTTTGACCACGTACCCCATGCAAAATGTGAATGCATGTCACCAAAAATTGTATCGTTTGGTTCGTATCTGAATGTACTTTCAAATTATATTATTTTTGCAATGCATAACATATATTTTATGTGCGAAAATCATGGTCAATTATGACCCAGAATAAAAAGGAGACTAGTTAATGTGGGGTCGCTTTCTTAATTGAAGGGTAAATTGATTTTGATTTTGATCGAGTCACAGCGCGCCGGCCTTCTCGTCCAATCCTAAATCGCTACCGCACGCTCCTCTCCCTCTTCTCCATTGCAAAACCACCTCCTCTCCTCTCCATCATCTCCATTCCAAAACCACCGTCTCGCCTCTCCATCTTCTGATCTTCTCCATTGCAAAACCACCTCCTCTCCTCTCCATCATCTCCATTCCAAAACCACCTCCTCTCCTCTCCATCATCTCCATTCCAAAACCACCATCTCGGCTCTCCCTCTTCTGATCTCCATTGCAAAACCACCTCCTCTCCTCTCCATCATCTCCATTCCAAAACCACCGTCTCGCCTCTCCCTCTTCTGATCTTCTCCATTGCAAAACCACCTCCTCTCCTCTCCATCATATCCATTCCAAAACCACCATCTCACCTCTCCCTCTTCTCTATTGCAAGACCACCGTCTCCCCTCCCATCTTCCAAAGCTAGCACCGGACCACTCAGAAGGACATCTATGGAGAGGATGCAGTAGCGAATCAGGCAGATCGCCGGCGGCGACAGGCAAAGTTAGCCAGGTTGAAGGAGATACTTAGTTGGTTTGACAATGAGTGTGAGATTTCGAGGACGGTGCGGGCTATGTGGCAATGTATGCGAAAGAGCGAGACGACGACGATGAGGGCGGCGATGTACATGTACTCCTCGGCGGCAGTCACGCCGAAGTCCTCCGAGTTCATCGAGTATCTCCTCTGGGCGATGGAGTAGACAGATTCGCCCGAGGCGACAATCAGGCGGAGGTGGTGGGCGTGCAGGTCGAAGGTCTAGCACCCAGAGGATAACGAATTGATCGAGTATGGTGTGCCGTTCGTGAGGGTGCAGAGCCAATCGGAGCCACATGAGTATTCGTTCTCCCACCGCAAGAGGAGGCCAGATGGCGCGATGTCGCTTCCCTGCTGTTCTCCATGGTTCCCTCGACGCTCGCCTCATTTCAACGGCGGCGGTAGGGTTTAAGGTAAGCTTCACACTAACCTAATCTTCCACCTGCTCGTGCTTACAATCAGTGTGACAGCTAATGAAAATCATGCTTACAATCAGTCTCCGAGTACTACGCCAATCACCCTAAAATAGCTCTGGACCTTTGGGTCAAAGTTGTGACACAGTGTACAAACAAAGAAAAATAGATTGATGCTTCTTTCGGAAAAGAGTACTCCCTAGAAAACTACCAATATAAGCTACTAGTATTTGGTTAGGATTTGCTGCCAAGAAAGATCCGTCCACAGAGAGCGCCACACATCCCACTGGTGGTGGTGGATGCCAATGCGTGCATGCAGCATGGTTGGTGTCGGTAATTTTTACTTGGCACACCTCGCACTCTGCATATATGCCGGTTCCATACGTACATTTGTGCAGTTCCACCAAACTACAGCTGAATAACCCTGTTTGCACAGATAATGAAAAAGCATGATTACATTATAGTGGCACTAGTTGATGAAACACACAAAATAAATAGAAGAAAATATTGCGATAGTATCATAGTATGCCATGCTGCGAGGGCGAGATGGGCCCTGCGACGCCTCATACAGTACGCCTCATACTGGACATCGCCCCAAGTCTCCCAGATACACCTTCTGCCAGTGATGAACATTAGTGTACAACGATAGTACAAGGAGGCGCCTTGAGACATTCAAATCTCTATTTTTGTACATATCAACTAAAATTAAGCACCCCAGTTTGCAAAAACGCTTAAACATTAACAATGGGACTAGTTGATGAAACATACATTAACAAACAGAAGCACTTTCTTTATCTACATTGGAAATGAAATGATAGAGATGACACTCGCTCTATTTTAACTGTACTATTACTTCATTTTTTCAGTGACACTAGGGTCGAGCAGGTGGCAAACAAGGTGTACTGTGCGTCGCAAGGATGGAGGTCGGGGGTGCTTAGACTGGGATGCTGAAGCTGGCTCTTCCAGTCACCAACATGGATGATTCAATTCATGGGACCTTTTGGTGCAGTTCACCTAAAATGAAGCAATGTCCCATGAGCTAGCTACTTCTTCTTCAATTTTTTAAGAAAAGGGCTCCAGCCCCGGTTCCATTTCCATCAGAAAACGAAACCCATAGAGCTTCTTCTTCATTAGTTGCAATAAAATTGAGCAACATCAAGGTTGGTTGTGATGCTCCTGGAATGCTCAACTATAATTTGGATATCATTTTTGCAGTTCAACTAAGATCGAGCGTGAAATGTATATCTCTGTTTGCACAAAAAAGGTGGAAAGGAGGGTGACTAACTAGTGATGAAACATGCATCAATTGAAAAGAAGCATGTTCCTTATCTGAATGGAAATTCTACAAGGACAGTAGCAATTTCTAAAGTAGTGGCATTGCTAGATATTAGTGTGGGCATTAGGATTAACTATGACAACCGTTAAATACGACATTACTTTGGGCACGGGAGAGTAGGCGGACCAGGACAGTTGCATTTCTAATGAAAAGAACCAACTTATCTTAATGGGAAATTTTAGCAGGACATGTAAAGAAATGCCATTGATTCATATTACTGGAGGCATTACATTGAAGACAACATTGGTTTAACGTGTCCTTACTTTTAACAGTGCGACTGCTACATTTTACCAGTGGCATTACATAAGAGTGGCTCGGGGCAACAAACATCAGAATAGGATATCTGGGTTGGTCCCATTTTGTTCGGTATAGCCACCTTATACTGTGTGAGGCTAGCAAATCTAGTGTTGGACTTACTCTGTTGACTTGTCCCCCAGTCCCCACTTTCTTTCCTTTTTCAACCAATAGATCGGGTTTATATTGAGTTTGTACTGTGTTTCCCTTTATTTCCCAATTAGACCTACAGACCAGTTGGATAGCCAGTCTCTGCTACTTTTCGCCCCCATTATTTCCTCTTTTGACCAAGTCCTAGATTCAGGTAACAAATCCTCCCCCACCCCCACCCCCTTTCTTCCTTGTTTGAACCAAGTAGTACTAGATTCGAGTGCATGAACTAGTTTTACCTCTTAAACATAAAAAAATATAGGTGGTTTTGGAACAGCCGATCGATCCTTTCTACGAGGGGGCCTGAGAAATAGTAAAAGATACAAATGCAGCGACGTCAGGAGCTCGGGAAGTAGAGCAAGGTCGGTTTCGAAGGAAGTTATACCTGATGGCTGCCGAGATG
>NC_041383.1:593542415-593551300 GCF_002162155.2 Triticum dicoccoides
AGAGAGAGAGAGAGAGAGAGTGGCCACTGCTGTTGTGTTTAGATCTGGAGAGGCCGAGACAGTGTGAAGACAGCAACACTAGCAAGCAAGCGCGGAGGCTCCTGCTTATATAGTGGAGTAGTACGTACTAGTTTTCTTTTGTCTACCGGAGCCGGCTTGACGTCGTCAATGACTGTCGAGAAGTCTTCATGCACGTGGCCCGGAGGCGCAGTTGTCGTCATTTTGATCTGAAGCGTCGGATTATAATATATAACACGAAAAATGCCACATGACAAGAAATCATAACCTCACTGCCCAAAGGAGACAACATGAATCCCGACGAACAAACTAGACGAGGAACAAAGCTCAAATTAAAGATAAACTCATAGAAAAGGGGTCCGTCGATAGATGTCCTAATTAACATAGCCGGCTTGACCTAGATGGCAGCCGAGTAGTCTTCATGCATGTGCCCCCAATGAGTCAATGACTAGCCCAACTCAGTTGTCGCTGTTTAACCCTCGCAGTGATCCGAAGCACATGACACCTAATTTTGTGAGATGACAAGAAACCTATTTTTTTAGATTTCTCACCACAACTACAGCCATGTACAACACAACTTGCACGATATGTAGACGATAGCCAATCCAGGCATGTCTGCTGGAGTTTGGTCACATGCATGGGCGAACTGATCTTCCGTGTCTTGCAGGGATCGTCCAGGCACCAACGTAGTACAACAATTCTCTAGTACTATCGCTCGTCTCCCTCTTCTATTAAGTCACACGACTTGCGGGGCCGGGGATTGGGCCTATGGTCGGTTCTCAATTGCCGTCCCACATGTGTGTGCAAACACAATATGACGCGCGTTCCATTCAGAGAGCAGCATGCCAGACCGACCGACCGTCTGGGGTGCGACGCGAACGTGATGGGCGTGCTGTATACTCCGTACATGTGTACCGCCGTTTTCTAGACGCTTTGCTCCATGGCGCGGGCGCAATCCATGGATACAAAATTAGTATATTGTATACTATTTAAAAGTCGAGGGTGGGGCTTTTCCTGCGCGGTAGGCGGCGGGGAAGTTCTGCCTAGTCGGTTGGATAGATACGCGAGAAGACGAGGGAGTAGGCTGCTGCAAACGTAGGGCTGTGTGATTTGACAGCGAGTTACTGCTGGACAGGTGGGGCCCCGTGATTTGACTTGCCATTATCATTTTAACTGCGGCACTACGACCGGCGTGAGTCTCCCGATTCCTGACCACCTCCATACAGGTGCCTCTCTCAATGCTCCACCATGTAGTAGAGGCTGGCTCTTGCATGAGAGCCCACTTCTCCACTTTTTCCTTGCCTCTCTTTCCTCCACATATGCAAAAATGCCATGTAAAGCGCACTATTGTACTTACTTTTACTTGCTCCTATAGGTGCTAAGCTTGCCACATAGGCATAAAGTCTGATGTGGCAAGTTAATCAAGAAGAAATAGACTAGTTTGGTGACCCAAGGAAGAAATGGTGCTAAGCGCGTGTACCTAGGTGAAAAGACAATTTTGAGTCTATAGCTAATTAAATGAAGCAAACTTAGCAACACCATTTCATTGGAAGAGGTCACTCCTTGGCAAATGCAATAAATACTAGTACTCCCTGTGTCCTAGTGTCAAAAATGTTCTTATATTATGGGACGGAGGGTGCACTTTGGTGTGCTGCCATTGTAGAGAGTTTGTGGGTGTTTGCGGAGTTCATCTTTGTTGGATACAAGGCATGGCCTCCGTTCCTAGGTCTGGGGGCTCTTGTTTCCGGCACAGATGATGTGCCATGAGTTGTTGGGTCTGGTTTTGCCGGTTTCCCATATTAACCGCGCGTTGTATGGATTTCGGGTCCGGTTTCCCTATTAACTGGACCATTTTCCCTCTTCTATAATGCAAAGGCAGAGCACCTGCCGTTCACGTCAAAAATTATGGGACGGAGGGAGTACGGAGAAAGATATAGAGAGGAGTAAAAAAAATAAATACACTTACAGCCAACCTTATAGCTAACCTTGTTGTAGTATGAGTGACTAAGTGATGACTATGTATGACATGCCAACTCAGATAGCCTAACGCACCGTGTTAAATCTCCAAGGGCGCGACCGCGCGAGCGACACGACGGTCGTGGTAGGCGCGACCATGATATGGGCTACTGGCAGCCCTTGGATCTGAGATCAAACAGTCGCATGCTAAGTTGTTGAAACTTTGCAGAATAACCCTCCAGGATAGGATATTCACCCATAGGTCTAGAATCACGCCATGCAACCATTCGATCTTAGATCCAAGGGCTCTCGGAAGCCCGTATCATGGGAGAATGGAAAGCCACTACCCTGCCGTTCGCACGCTGGCAGTTCGCTCCTACCCGTCCCCGCACATCCTTCAAAACTACGGCGATTCGCTCCTAGTCGTCCTGTCCATTCACATTACGGCAGTTCCACTAATCCTAACCCTCCTCCCAAATCCATGGCGTCCCAAATCTCCACGATCGGCGGTGAGTACAAGGGTAGAACCATCACCGGCGATGAGTTCGACGTCATCTACACCCGTTCTTCCGCGATGGTGAAAGGATGCCTTTCTCACTCCAGACGCATGTTCGAAGACTCAGATGATGAGTGGGTCGCTAGGCTAGATGTTGAGTACACCACAGTCCTGGGACGAGAGAAGGATCTAAAGGACAAAGAGAGGAAGAAGCCTGCCATGATCTAGGTTTGCGTGCATGACTTATGCTTGGTCTACCACATATGCCATGCCGACGTTGAGTGCCAGGATTTTAAGAACTTCCTCGAGAGCAACCTAGTCAAATTCGTTACTGTAGACTTTGGTAATGACAAAGAAGTCCTGTGTCGGATAGGCCTCGTTGTAGGCAACACCTTCGACCTCCAGAAGAATCGGCTGGTGTCCTCTCGTCAGCCTTCAATGCTGACCCTGGCAGGAGCCATGGTTCATCCATCATACGGTAAACTGGAGAAACCTCCATACACGTTTCATTGTCATGCAAGGCAGCGGAATGTACTAGATATAGACCACATCCACTACGCTGCAATGGATGGCTACCTTTGCTTTAGTATCTACAAGGGTTGGATGAAGAGCAAGAGCCAAGTGTGCGGTTCAAGCAAAGAAGTATCGACCAAGAGGAAGAGGGACAAGGACGAAGTCGAGGATGTGGACGAGGACTCCGAGTAAGGTGGCAGTGCCGTTGCTCATGGTGGTTCTAATGAAGTGTCTACTGGAATAATTGCAAAGTTTAATTTCAGGTGTGCTTAATTTAATTTGAGGGGTGTGTTGTGCTGAGCCCCCAGCAGAACTATGTTATGTTTCTTCTTGTTACTTTAACTCTTCAGTACATACATACTAGTATTTATTACATTTCATCTTTTAGTTGGTATAGTACTACCACTCGTTTCTTCACATTATATACATACAATATATATGGCCAACACCATATAGCCAACAGTTTAGTTGTCAAAGAATTTCAGGGTGCTTAGTTTTGTCAAAGAATCCCAGGGTGCTTAGTTTTATTTGAGGGGTGGGTTGTGCTGGACACCATTATTGTGACTAGCCTTTTTAATAGTACTATATGCATAATTTGGCAACGAGCGCTCTCTATATGTACCACCTTTTTTTTAATTTCAAGTTTTGCTCCATGGCGCAATCCATCGATACTACTGCTGTACAAAAGTATACATTTTTTAAAAGGCTAGAGGGCGGGGCAGTCTAGCTTGGTCGGTTTCATGAGAGGCAAGGGCCTTTGTGATTTGATGGCTCATTACCGCTGGAAGGCAGGGCCTTGTGATTTGACTGCTCGTATAAATGCGCCGACGACCTGATCGAGGAGGAGCAAAGAACCATGCGGTATACTGAAGTTTTCCACTGGAGTAGTACTGCGACGGAGGAGCACGAAACACGGCAGCCCAGTGCCCTATGGCGATAAAAACTAATCTAATTTGCTAGTCATCTCTTGTTAGCATTGCTCTATTCATTCCCTAAAAAAACCATTGTTCTATTCATGCCTCGCGGAGAACATGACACGTGCGACGAAACACCCGAAGCAAAAGATGAAACACACGAGCGAAAGAAGAAGGAAGATTATCACCCCAAATGATCTAATTCACCGTGGAGTCGTAACTGCTTCTTCATCGCCTCCACGACCTCCATTTCCTTGCACGTCTCCTCCGGCATCTTCTTCATTCTGTCCATGACGCGGGATTTCTCGACGCGGGCCTTCATCATCTGTTCCACGACCGCATTACGTACCTTGACAGCAGCCGGGTGCTCGATGCGGAGCTTCGCCAACTCCTCCTTCTGTTCCATGACGAGGGCCTGTAGTATCTTCATCGAGGAACTACTATTCTCATGCAGCTTCTTCCAGCCTGCGTTCTTCTCCTTCAACAGGTCGATGTCATGGCAGAGCTTCGCCTTGTCCTCCTGAAGCCGTAGGATTTCGCTGGTCGCCTTCTTCTCCGAGACAATGCTCTTCTTCAGCAGCATCACCAAGCCGACGGTCAACTCCCCCTGCTGATTGAGCTCAGCGGGCATGTCGTCGAGGCTCTCCTTCAGCAACTCCATCAAGCCTTGGATGCACTCCTTCTGCTTATTGAGGTGCTTCTTGAGCTGATTGGGCATGCCCTCGAGGGATAATGACTCCAGCTCCGCCGGCTCGGCATGTTTGCCTCCGTGGCTAGGGCGCTCCTGGGAGCCATCGCCTGCCCGTGAGAGATCTTTCGAGGTCTCTGCGTGGCGGAGAACCCTCTTTTTTTTCTGCGGTCTTGGTTGCCGCTCCCTTGTTACGAGTAGTTCTCGACCTAGAGCTCTGCTCACCGGCCATGGCAATGACAGACGAAGAAGAAGCACTTATGAGGAGGAAAGGTAGAGTAATTTTCGGTTAGGTAGTTCCCCTTTTTATATCCTAAGTACTAGCACTAGTACTAATACCTGCATAGTGGGAACACATTCAGGTTTGGTACGTACTAGTAGGTATGAGCAGGCTTTCGAATGTGATGGGAACAAGGTAAATATTAATTGATGGTTTTGGTTTCGAGGCCCGAAACGGTTCTCAATGAGTTTAGCAGAACATAAATTTCAAGTACTACACTGCTCAGATGCGTAAATATTATGTTACTGTCAAAAATTGGCACAAAATACGAAGGAGACCAATGGAAGTACTACTAGCAACCCACGATTTAACTACTCGCATGCGTGCAGTGGAGCAATAATGTCTTTCTTCCGCCCTCACGTCCACTCAATTTGCATGCGCTGTATTAATTGACCATCAATGAAGTGGACGACTTTACACGCGTCAAATTATCACATGGGGTGGATCTTGGTACAAAATTGCGTCCGCCCGTGTACCCGCGTGTGCGTGCGAGGGAATGAATGCGTGCGTGGCGTGGTTGCACATCTTCGCTTCGTGCATGTACCGCTAGTATGGCTTAGGGAGGACGAGTACATTCTTCTGGAACCAGCAGCACATCACTGTGATCAATCCACGCAAGGAGGTCGCGACAACACCTCCACATGTGCCACGTGGCTTCATGAACTGTAAGAGAGACACTGTGTAGCTGCCATTGGTATTCTAATTTACGTGTTTTGCACATACTCGAAGTACTAGTAAGGTACACGTGCATTGCACACATCAGATTTTGCAACCAAATTATGAATAAATACCACACTATAGCATGTAAGCTCTGAGTCACATATGCCTGATGTAGCCCTTCATTTAATTCTTATAGTTCATCTCATTCAAAATCAATTAGTTTTTATAAAAAAGCTAAGAACGTGGGAATAGGAAAAACATGGGATTATAGTGGAATGTCGTCTTGAATCCTACAGGATTGTACGAGTGTTTGATTGTGCATAGAAAAAATGCAGAATTCTTTCAAAGAGGTTTGAGTGGTTGGGATGTTTCCTATGAAATCTAGTGCAAATGAATAATATGGAAAAATTCCTATGGTTTACAATCCTACGAATCAAACAACCAAGATAGGAAAAATTCCTAATGATTAGAATCCTCCAAAATTCCTTTGAGAATCCTTTGAATCAAAGAAGCCCTTAATCTATTTTATGATTCATGGAATTGTGCGTTGTAACGCATAAAGTAAAAACAAATAATGGCAATTCAACTAGAAAAAAAGTTGGGCAGTTATGATACGGAAGATTCTAGGACAAAAGAGAACCACTGTTGTTTTCAGGTTTGTGCATTATGCTTAAGTTCAACCATGGAGTCTGCTAGATTGTACATGTGGCAAAATCCGGTGGGGGGCTAGAAGATGGTGCGAGGGGCCGAGTGGAGGGAGACTATGAAGGAATGCACAAGTGCGAGATCGATATTTAGAGAGAGGGGGCGAACACGTGCGCTGTTGCACGCAGTGGCGGAGCCATGAAAAATAAATGAGCTAGGGGACCAAGCATTGCTAATCCTTTACGAGGATGGTCAATTCAAGAACTTAAACCATTTTTGCAGCAATTGTCTAATGATCACATTCATATTAGCCTCGATATATAGTGATGTTAGGGGGGGGAGGGCCCTTACTGCCCCTGTCTTCGCCATTGTGTACGCGTCTGAGAGATGAAGCGGAAATCATGGATGATGAGAGGGGGACGTTGGATATATAATTAATCTAGGTGTATTAGCTATATATGTTAATCCTATATAAAGAGGTATAGATTGATCGATGTGGACGTGGGAAAGAGGGTGAGACCTCACTGGATATATCGATTGATCGGTTTGTGTGGAAAACTATGAAAGACCTAGCTATACACACACATACATGGAGGAACATCGATCATTGCGCATGCTCGCGTGAGAGATAAGGAAGCCCGATATGATGGAGAGGGGGATGTGTGTGGGTGTGTGCCTTCATGGGAGACCGACATGAAGAAAAAGATTGCATGCATGTGATGGAAATGTCGACTGGTAGTGTGTGTGCATGCATGCATGAGAGAAAGTTAGTGGTACAATTATAAAGAGAAGACTACTGTGTGGGTGTAAAAGAATAGGTGAGGTCATAATCAATGTAAAGTTGAATTCAAATATTTTGAATAAGAGATACTGATGTTTGAAACCCATGCATGCATGAATATAACGGAGATATGTGCGGTGTGGTTTGGAAATGAGCATGTTGTAATGTATACACATTGAACAAGGTCAGACTGACTTGAATTTGAGATACTGATGGCAGACATCATTTGGCCATGTTGCATCCGTGCATGGACACACTATTCTAATTGGAGATGATGGGCGGCTTTCGCATCACATATCTATATCTATACCCCTATATATATATAATATTTTATATTTTTTTATATTGTGTGCGGGTAACTTTAACTTTGAAAGATGGTCGTTGGATGAGGTGAATCCGATGATCCAAAGATGGAAAATTTGAGCACTACTGGCCGTTGGATATCATCTAGATTCCACCAGATTTCGCCACATGTATAATGTAAAAGACTCCATGGTTGAACTTAAGCATAATGCACAAACATTAAAACACAAGCACTTCTTATTTGTTCTAGAATCTTCCGTATCAGAATTGCCCAAATGTTTTTCTACATGATTTGTCATTATTTGTTTTTACTTTATGTCTTACAATGCACAATTCCATGAATCTTAAAATAGATTAGCTTTCTTATAAAAACTAGATGATTTTGAATGAAATGAACTATAAGAATTAAACGAACATCTACATCATATATATATGACTCAAACTTGCATGCTATAATGTGGTATTTATTCATAATTTGGTTGCCAAATCTCATGCGTGCAATGCACATGTACCTTACTCTAGTCTAAATGGTGTTTGTGTGTGTGTGTGTGTTGAGGTGCAAATTGTCTTTTTTTGGGTACACGTCAAGCTTGTTCTTCCGAAATTTCAAGCCGTGCCTTGTTATGCTGAAAATTCAAGCTACCGCCTCTGCCTATCGTGCTGCGAAACTCCCACCTCTTCAACCCGCACCTTGTTAGCCCGAAATGTTTAAGATATATCTTTGTCTCGTTGTGCTCCGACAACTCCCTCCATCTCAACCCGCGCCTTGCTATTTCGAAATTACAACGTGCGTGAAAACTCCCACCTCCTGTGAAATCCCGACATGCGAAATGCCCGTGGTACCCCCGAACCGAAAGAACCACCTCAAATCGGTGGGGGTAGTTTCTTAACTTACCCCACATTTAGGACAAGCGCATCTATAAGCCATGCTTCCCCATTGTCATCCCATCCGCCCACCCATTCATATACCGAGGCCGCGAAAACCCGCGACAAAACCCCACACCCTGCTGCATCCGCCACCCAGCCGGAGCCTCTTCCCTGGCGACGTCGTCCACAGCAACACCTCGACGTCCCTCATCCACCGTACCGGATGAGGAACCATCGTCGATCTCGTAATCCCGCGGTTCAGCCACCCCGTCCTACACCTCCAAGGAGCTACTCGACGTTCCCCTCGTCTTTTGCGCCACCTCCATTCCCACACCGCCATCTTCACCTGCACCACAAGAAGAGCACCATCATCACCATTTCCTCGGATGAAGCTGCGGCCTAATCGGCGCCACCAAAGAGGTTGTACACTAATCGCCGCATTTTCTTTGTGATTCGATCTCATGGTGCTGCCGGCGCTCGGTCCTGAGCCGACACGGTGCCGATCCATCCACGGCAGCGTCGCCGGCCACTACCTCCACGGCGTCGCTCCCTCGGCGGCGATGTCCACATTAGTAGGAGCTGCTGCTGCTTATCTCTCGCTCGCGCTGCTGCTCTGCTCTTGCTCTCGGTCCCCTGCCTGGTCTGCTCTTGCTATTGTTCTTGCTCGCGCTGCTGCTCTCGCTCTTGCTCTTGCTTGCGATGCTGCTTCGATTTAGCTACACTTCAGTCGACTGAATCGACTTTTGGGTTAGTCGATTTTCAGG